>NC_084744.1:38877165-39177165 GCF_033978785.1 Entelurus aequoreus | reverse complement strand
AGGTATGAAACATGACACTAAGGATGGGCGATAAGGCCTAAAATCAATGCATATTGCTGCCTTCATCACAATGTATTATTTGGTATGTTCAGTTCAGTTTATGTGGAACATGCATACGATACAATGTAATGCAGCACATATTTCCAGTTGTTTCATTATAGCATGTTCAAAAAGGAGTAGGAAGAAGCAGAGCGTATTTAATTAATCTTACCCCTTTTCATATCATGGCATTTTTATCCCATTTCTTTGTTCTCTGTAACAGAACAGTGAATAAAGAAATATACCATAGGTAAGTAAACAAATATTAAATACATAAATAATGATTGTCTTTTTTTTTAAAGGTTCAATATATATATATATATATGATAATTGTTCTCCTTTGTACATTGTGAACACTTGTAGTTTGAAGAGTCTCTTAAACGTAATCATAATCTTAATGTCTTTACTTAATCCATTCCATAATTTAATTCCACATACTAATATGCTAAGGGTCTTAAGTGTTGTACGTGCATACAAATGTTTTAAATTAGATTTTCCTCTAAGGTTATCTTTCTCCTCTTTTGTTGAGAATAATTGTTTGATAGAATGCTATAGTTTGCTTTGTACATAATTTTAGATGTTTGAAAGTCATTGAATTTCAATATTTGTGATTTAATAAATAAAGGGTTTGTATGTTCTCTATATCCAACATTATGTATTACTCTAATTGATCTTTTCTGTAACACTGTTAGTGAAATGAAGCGCACATTTGTAATTGTTTCCCCATATTTCTACACAATAAGTGAGATATGTAACACTAGTGAGCAGTAAAGTGATTTTTGGTCCAGAACATGTTTTGCTTTATTCATTATTGACATGTTTCTTGTGAAGAACAATTACCACTATTTCAAAACGGATTTCTAATTTGGCTGCTGACGTATCCAGTAACATATTGTGTCATTTCTGTTTTTTCTCAAAACTCACATTAATCTATTTGCTATTTTACTGTTAATAGCTGGTTACTTTCTGTTGTAATATATTTATATCCACACTTATGTTAAAATGTAATAAACACTTGTCAGAATCAGCTTTATTTGCCAAGTATGTGTAACACACAAGGAATTTGACTTAAATAAAAGTACTTAAATAACTAATATGTGCAATGGTAATAAATAATATTGCAGGGGTGAATAGATGAATAGATGATAACATGAACATGAGTTAGTACATTCACAGTGACAGATTAGTTCCGGAGTTATTTCACAGCGTTCATCAGATTGTTAGCCTGAGGGAAGAAACGTTTGTGATGGGTTGTTTTGGCATACAGTGATTTGTAACGCCTGCCAGAGGGGAGGAGTTTAAACAGTTTGTGACCAGGGTGTGAGGGGTGTGCAGTGATGCTACCTGCCCGTTTCCTGGATGGGGGGGAGGTGAACCCCTATCTTTTCTGCAGTTCTAATGTTAGTCTGCTGCAGTCGGTGCTTGGGTTGAAGATCCAACCAGACAGTGATGGAGGTGCACAGGACAGTCTGAATGATGGATGTGTAGAATATGATCAGCAGTTCCTGGGGCATGTTGACCTTCTTGAGCAGAAGCAGAAAGTGCATCCAAGTGGGAGATCTACTTCAGGTCCCGTGAGAATCGTGAATCCCAGGTACCTGAAAGAATGCTGTTCAGAATGGCGAGCGGGGGGCTTCTCCTGAAGTCCACTGTCATCTCCACAGTCTTGAGCGGGTTCAGCACCAGATGGTTCTGACTGCACCAGAGACCCAGCTCTACCACCTCCCGTCTATAGGCAGACTGGTGGCCATCCTGTATAAGACCAATGAAGATGTGTCGCCTGTGTACTTCCAAGAGTTTCACAGTTTTATAAGTGTAGCGGGGTACAAGCAGTGGGGAAAACACACCCCTGGGCAGCACCAGTGCTGATTGTCCAAGTGCTGGATGTGATGCTCCCCAGCCTTACCTGCAGGATATCTAGAATGATGGTGTTAAATGCAGAGCTGAAGTCCACGAACAGGATCCTAGCGTAGGTCCCTGGGGAGTCAAGGTGATCCATCCATCCATTTTCTACCGCTTATTCCCTTCGGGGTCGCGGGGGGCGCTGGAGCCTATCTCAGCTACAATCGGGCGGAAGGCGGGGTACACCCTGGACATGCAGGATGTAATTCAGTCCCATGTTGACCGCATCCTCCGCCGACCTGTTTGCTCCATAAGCACACTGCAGGGGGTCCAGCAGGGGGCTTCCGGTGTCTTTCAGGTGGCGTAGCACCAGTCTCTCAAAGTACTTAGTGACCACAGACGTCAGGGCTACAGGTCTTTAGTCATTGAGTTTTGTAATGGCAGGTTTCTTTGGGACTGGGTCCTGGGATGATGGTGAAGCCTTTGAAAGAAGCGGGCACTTCGCACAGCTCCAGTGATGAGTTGAAGTTCTGCGTGAAGATGGGGGGCCAGCTGCTCAGCAGACTCTCAGACAGGAGGGGGACACACTATCTGGTCCTGGAGCCTTTCTGGTCTCTCGTTTCTGTTGTCTGGATACTTTACATTAGTTTTAGTATCCCCTAAAACTACCGGTAATGTAAAGTATCAATCCAATACCAAGTATTTACAAGAGCAGTATTGGCCATATGAAAGTTGATACCACAAAGTTTCAACATCATTTAGTGATTACATTTATGATCAGTTATAATCAGGCGAAAACACAGGATGGTGGTGTAACAATTTCAATTAAATATTAAAATTATTTCTTACTATTGGATCTAAATTAAGTCATTTTGGTTTTTGTCCTTAAAACCCTCCTGTGCTGAGTTTGTAAACAATAATAAAAAAAATGTTTTGGAAAAATAAACGAAAAATCGACTATATACTGATGTTGTACTTGGTGTCCTTACTGTCGCTATTTGATATGCCCACCTTCAAAAGGTTTTGTTGAGTTGTTAGCAAATCTTCCTACAATGTGTAGTGTATCATGTTAAGCTATTCCTCGTTCTCCAGTGATTATACTTGTAATAAACATAGTTTATTTGAGGCGAGGATTGCTGACTTGGATAGTAGTGGCTTTGCACCTTGGATTTATGTTAGCAAAGAGCTAGAATGTGGACGCGTTTGTCTGCTTGTCACTGTCAAATTGTCATGCATTATCACAATATAACCATAATATTAAAAGAGCTCTTATCATTGGCCAACTGTATGTCACTTTTAAAGTTTGGTATATCCTACACTACACCAAAATACATTCATATATTTATTTGATAAGATCATTTTTGTCCTGCAGGTGTCTGCCCTGTTGGGTCGTATCCCGTCTGCTGTGGGGTACCAGCCCACCTTGGCCACTGATATGGGTACAATGCAGGAACGAATTACAACCACCAAAAAGGGTTCCATCACTTCAGTACAAGTAAGTTGTGACTGAATGACATTGATGTCACATCCATTTTCTACCGCTAGTCCCTTTCCGGGTCGCGGTGGTGCTGGAGCCTATCCCAGCTGCATTGGAGCAGAAGGATCCATTGACTAAAATGTGTTTTAGGCCATCTACGTGCCTGCAGATGACTTGACCGACCCCGCTCCTGCCACAACCTTTGCTCACTTGGATGCCACCACCGTGCTGTCCCGTGCCATTGCTGAGCTCGGCATCTACCCGGCTGTGGACCCGCTTGATTCCACCTCCCGCATCATGGACCCCAACATTGTTGGGTCTGAGCACTATGACATTGCTCGAGGTGTACAGAAGATCCTCCAGGCAAGACTTTTGATGTGTCAACTTTTTAATAGCCAGTAAGAACATGTTGTAATGATTCAACAACTTTTGTTTCAGGACTACAAATCCTTGCAGGACATCATTGCTATTCTGGGTATGGATGAACTGTCCGAGGAAGACAAGCTGACTGTAGCCCGTGCTCGTAAGATCCAGCGTTTCCTGTCCCAGCCTTTCCAGGTGGCTGAAGTCTTCACTGGCCACATGGGAAAGCTTGTGCCTCTGAAGGAAACAATCAAAGGCTTCCAGAGCATTCTCGGAGGTTAGTGCTTCACCACAACACTCCCAAAATGGCATGGAACTTAAGCATTTTTAAGTATAACTTCTGTTCCCCCCTTTTTGTCCAGGTGAATATGATTCCTTACCTGAGCAGGCTTTCTATATGGTGGGTGCCATTGAAGAAGTGGTTCAAAAGGCTGAGAAACTGGCAGAGGAACACTCTTAAATGCTGACATATGGATTGGTTCTCTAAACTGTACAGTATCATTTCTATTGAGGAACTTTTGATATGTCTTGCTATTAAGTATGTTGTCTTTTTCTTATACTGATCCGGAAAAACTTAAAAGGATATTAAAGATGACATTGTAATATATAATAATGCTCGTAGTTTCTCTTTGGAACCTATTATTGAGCAAGATTTGTAAAATCTGTAGGATTAGCTCCTCAAGTGTCGTAGTATCTTGTTCAACTCTCTTTCTTTGTTAAGGAGACCGGTGCAGTGTTCTTTGAAGGCCTCAAAGTCCTGTAGAAGAAGATATTGATGTCAAGTTTGAATAGCTGCTGAGCTTTTTATTTGAAGGCCTGCTGAATTATGTAGCTTCAAAACCAACCTTGTTGAGCGTCTCATACTTTGTCTTGGCTTCTTCAATGGCCATCTTGAGAGACTTCACTTTTTTATCTGCATTAACTGCTTCTGCTTCGCGTTTAAACCTGAGATAAGGGACACATTTTGGCATTTATACTCTTGGATTTCTTCATTTAAGAGCAACTATAATTAGAAATGTAATCACAACTTACCTTTCTTCTACTCTTGTCCGGGCTCTCTTCTGCTCCTTGTATTGTAACTCTAGATGCCTGAGTTCCTCATGCTTCTCCTGGAGTTACACAAGTGTGTTCTCCTGTGAACCGATACTTTCTTTTACACCCAAAATCTTACCTGTATGGTGTTCTCTCTTTCCATACAGATGCGCAGCAGCTTGTCTCGCTCTTTGGTGAGGCTGGTAATGCTTTTGCTCATAGTGGCTTCCTTCAAAGTGTGCTGATCCTCTGCTTTAAGAACTTTCAGCTTTAAGTCTGGTGAAAAAGTCAATGTTTCAATGCTGTACATACAGTCATGTTACCTCGATTAACAAACACAGGTGTGAACATTTGGCGAAACGTGTCCCCTTGTAGGGACTGGCAAACACAGATGTAGAGGAGAACAGTTTGTTAGTTTGTTCATTTGTTTTACCTCGCTCCGTCCATCGCCATAGACGAGTCGATCTTTGGGACCCTATCGGTCGATCGCGAAAATATTAGAAAAAAAATGTATTAATATGACATCAGTGACATCTCACCCAGATAATTACCAACAGACCTGCCATCAAGCAAGCATTTTAACCCCTGAACACACCCGCACGCCTCTGCCTCTCTGTCTTCAGCCTCTCTTCCCGCGCTCTCCACACCGCCCGAGCATGGCCACAAACGGGCGTTGCATGATGTGCTCATAAATCATCGAGCTGCAACAATGCATTAAGGCTGATTGTTGCAAAGCATCGGACATCTTCTAGCATCAAACATCAAACAACTCTTCACTCAACCACGAGTCCATGACCATCATTGCTCATCTGCAGTGTTCTGATAATTACCTTTAAAGAGTAATTATAGTTACTTGTGACTGTACCAAAAAAGTAATTGAATTGCTAACGGAATTTCTCTTCAATAAATGTAATTATTTACTAGGGAAAATCATTTATACGTGGTGATTGCTCATAAATGATAAATGATAAATGGGTTGTACTTGTATAGCGCTTTTCTACCTTCAAGGTACTCAAAGCGCTTTGACAGTATTTCCACATTTACCCATTCACACACACATTCACACACTGATGGCGGGAGCTGCCATGCAAGGCGCTAACCAGCAGCCATCAGAGGCAAAGGGTGAAGTGTCTTGCCCAAGGACACAACGGACGTGACTAGGAAGGTAGAAGGTGGGAATTGAACCCCAGTAACCAGCAACACTCCGATTGCTGGCACAGCCACTCTACCAACTTCGCCATGATTGGTGATTTAACCCCCAATTCCAACCCTTGATGCTGAGTGCCAAGCAGGGAGGTAATGGCTCCCATTTTTATAGTCTTTAGTATGACTCGGCCGGGGTTGGAACTCACGACCTACCGATTTCAGGGCGGACACTCACATACATACATATACATACATATATATATACATACTGTGTGTGTATATATATATATATATATATATATATATATATATATATATATATATATATATATATATATATATATATATATATATATATATATATATTAGACTTAGACTTCCTTTTTATTGTCATTCAAATTTGAACTTTACAGTACAGATAAGAACGAAATTTCGTAGCATTAGCTCATGGTAGTGCAGGATAAAAAAGCAATAAGGTGCAGATATAAATAAATAGATTACTGTACAGATAAATATATTGCACTTTTGCATATGCATCCACGTTTATATGTTTATATATATATATATATATATATATATATATATATATATATATATATATATATATATATATATATATATATATATATATATATATATATATATATATATATATATATATATATATGTGTGTGTGTGTGTGTAGAGGGATACAGACAGGAGCAGGATCTAATTGCCTATAAATAATTGCCCATTTGTCTAATTCCTACAAAACGTTTAACATATTTGTAAGACATGTACGCTAACATGTCCTCCAAAGCATTTTGAGTAAAACTGTAAAATATTGACAGTCATCACATAGACCAGACAAGATGCATATAATGATGTTTACCTTTGCACATCTGCTCTGCAGCTTCATGTTGTTTCTTCGATACATGCAGTTGTTCAAGTAGTGACGCCTCCCTCTCTTCATGCTCTGTTAATTCTGTAAAGGATGTCGATTCAATTTCTGCCATGTTCTCCCTTTGTAACAAAAGTTACATGTTTAGCATTTTGACTGATGTCCAGTGGTGCCTGGCACGAGACAAACACATCTTACTGATATTCCCGCTCCTTGTTTGTGAACTCCTCCGTCAGCACTTTGATGTCCAGTGCAAGTTGTGCAAGCACCATCTCTTTATCATGTAACTTCTGGGAGAAAAGTGTGTCGTTTTCCTTCTGCAGTTGCTTGTTCTCCAGCTTCAACTGCGCGTTCTGATGTTTGTACTCCTCCATGAACACAATGATCGATCGACTGTTGGCGTCTAAATCCATGAACCGCTTTTCTACCACCTCTGCTCTAGCCTGCTTTTGCGACATTTCTTTTTGACAGATCTCAAGTTGCATCTCTAGCTGTGCCTTGGCTTGCTGCAGGTTTTGACTTTGGTGGAACAGTTCGTCTGATCTGTCTTTCAGTACACAGATCAGATTGGACTGTTCTTTGACTCTGGACTGGAGCATTAATGTGTCTGTAAATTCTTCTGCCGAGAGGTTATGGCATTTCTCCAGTGTCCTCTGGTTGATGTCCATAAGCTGGTGGGGGGAAAGCCAAGACAACTAACTGTTGGTGATAGTGGTCAGAACAGTGTGAATATGGTTACCCACCCGATTAGGTACACTTTCTATGTATACAAAGAAAATGACACATTTGCCACCACACAGTGCACATTTTTTTAGGAATTTGGCCAATCCCTCACAATCTCTGTGGGACAAGAACACATGACTTTCTCTCTAAAATAAACACTAGCAAGAGTCATTTAACAATGCAGGTAATGGGGATTCGATCATTTCCACCTATAAAGTCCTCTAAAATAACCTGCAACAATGTTTTATATACCTTGTCTAGGTATGTACGTCATTTAGTAACGGGCACATTCATGATATGTACAAAGCCCCAAACCAGTGAAGTTGTGTAAAGGTTAAATAAAAAGAGAATACAATGATTTGCAAATCCTTTTCAACTTATATTCAATTGAATAGACTGCAAAGACAAGATATTTAACGTTCACACTAAGAAACTTCATTTTTTTTGCAAATAATCATGAACTTAGAATTTAATGGCAGCAACACATTGCAAAAAAAGGCATTTTTACCACTGTGTTACATGGCCTTTCCTTTTAACAACACTCAGTAAATAAATACAGGTTTTGTAGCAACACATGTTGCCATCCAAGCAACGTTATCATGGACGCCCCTGTTTATTTCAGCAAGACGATGCCAAGTCACATGTTACAACAGCGTGGCTTCATAGTAAAAGAGTGCGGGTACTAGACTGGCCTGCCTGTAGTCCAGACGTGGAAAATGTGTGGTGCAATATGAAGGCTAAAATATCAGAAAGGAGACTGTTGAATAACTTAAGCTGTACATCAAGGGTCAACAACCTTTTTGAAACCAAGAGCTACTTCTTGGGTACTGATTAATGCAAAGGGCTACCAGTTTGATACACACTTAAATAAATGGCCAGAAATAGCCAATTTGCTCAATTTACCTTTAACTCTATGCTATTATTAATAATTAATGATATTTATCTTTGTGGAAACACTGATCATCTTAATGATGTCTCACAATAAATATATATAGAAACAGATACATATCAATATGCAATACTTTATTTTTATATTTTCTCTAAGTGCACATTTTTCAAATTGAACAATTTCAAATGATCAATTCTAAGACAGTCTTGTGAAATCACAATATCCCATTTTAACTAGCTAGCCACTAACATTTTTTAACAAATCATGAATTACTTTGCACCATGTTTGTACAAATAATAACTCATGTAAAATACAAAAGTCAACTCTCAAATTTTTAAATAAATCATGTCACACTTTGAACTAGACACCAAATCTGTTATCTGTTTCTTTGTCAATTAGTGAAGACCAAGTCTTTCAAATGTTTTCTTGGATTTTCAAATTCTATTTGAGTTTTGTCTCTCTTAGAATTAAAAATGTCGAGCAAAGTGAGACCAGCTTGCTAGTAAATAAATGAAATTTAAAAAATAGAGGTAGCTCACTGGTAAGTGCTGCTATTTCAGCTATTTTTAGAACAGGCCAGCGGGCTACTCATCTGGTCCTTACGGCTGACCTGGTGACCCCTGCTGTACATCAAGCAAGAATGGGAAAGAATTCCACTTCAAAAATGTGTCTCCTCAGTTCCCAAACCTTTACTGGGTGTTGTTAAAAGGAAAGGCCATGTAACACAGTAGTAAAAATGCCTTTTTTACAATGTGTTGCTGCCATTAATATCTAAGTTCATGATTATTTGCAAAAAAAAAAAAAAGTTTCTCAGTGTGTACATGAAATATCTTGTCTTTGCAGTCTATTCAATTGAATATAAGTTGAAAAGGATTTGCAAATCATTGTATTCTCTTTTTATTTACACAACGTGACAACTTCACTGCTTTTAGGTTTTGTAATTAGACTTTGGACAATATCCATCAATTTTCTACCGCTTGTCCCTTTCGGGGTGGCGGGGGGTGCAGGAGCCTATCTCAGCTGCATTCGGGCGGAAGGCGGGGTACACCCTGGACAAGTCGCCACTTCATCTCAGACTTTGGACAATATCTGATCAAAAGTGTCAAAACAAAAATAAAAAAAATATATTTTTGTGTAGGACTGAGGCATTGACAAATTTGAGCAAAATAAAATAGTTTTTAAAGTAACCAAAATGTTTTATCGTCCTTAAGAACTTTATGATGTCCTGTTTGGCTTTAAAGATGGTAAAGAACCAGATGGTTACCAAGGAAACACCAAGAGGGTTTCGTTGTATTGTACATCCATGGAGATAATATACATTTGGTATTGACATGAAACGTGCAGCTAGTGAATGGTGTCAAATAAAAGTGACTTACAGCAACGTTGCGAGTGAGAGCAGAGATGATGGGAGACATCGACACTTTGTCTTCGGACTTGGAGTTGACGTTGTTCACAATCTCCAACTTCTTCCGTTTGCTCGTCATTTTAAGACGCCGGCGCCTATTTGAAGGAAAAGTGCAGTGTTTTCAAAAGACCCATTAGACAAGCTCCACTCGCTGGTGGTCAGTAAGTAGGTTAGTTTAGTTTAGTACTTGCTGAGTTGAGTTATGCACTTGTGCGTGCTATTGAAGTTTCCAGGACACCGCGCAGACGTCATGACGTCACCGCCGCGTGCCTGTATTGTCCTATTCTTTGTAGCTACGCCACGACCTGCATCAATATACGTACATACCTGTATTTACAGGTAAGTATATAGCATATATATGTCTCACAGAAACAAGTTCTAGCTGAGGACATTACGTTTATTTATGTGTATTTATGTAACATCTTTCATTGTTATGCTAGGCTATATTGCTACAATCAATGCTGAAACTCATTTCCTAAAATCCCTGAAATTCACCAATATCAAACAATTTCAAATAGTTAGAGCTTCTTTAAGTGTATTTTTGATAACTACACACATTAACTTGTTGTGCTTTTTACACAGTTGTTATGCTAGGATACAAATATTGGCTTTCACCAAACTGCTAGGTTTCAAATCATACTGGAAGCTAGGGGTGTGGGAAAAAATCGATTCAAATTCGAATCGCGATTCTCACGTTGTGCGATTCAGAATCTATTCTAATTTTTTTTTTTAAATCGATTTTTTTTTTTTAAATTAATCAATCAATCCAACAAAACAATACACAGCAATACCATAACAATGCAATCCAATTCCAAACCCAGCAACACTCAGAACTGCAATAAACAGAGCAATTGAGAGGAGACACAAACACGACACAGAACAAACCAAACAAAAATGAATATTATCAACAACAATATCAATATTAGTTACAATTTCAACATAGCAGTGATTAAAAATCCGTCATTGACATTATCATTAGACATTTATAAAAAAGAACAAAAAAGAACAATAGTGTCACAGTGGCTTACACTTAATTGCATGCATCTCATAAGCTTGACAACACACTGTGTCCAATATTTTCACAAAGATAAAATACGTCATATTTTTGGTTCATTTAATAGTTAAAACAAATTTACATTATTGCAATCAGTTGAAAAAACATTGTCCTTTACAATTATAAAAGCTTTTTACAAAAATATACTACTCTGCTTGCATGTCAGCAGACTGGGGTAGATCCTGCTGAAATCCTATGTATTGAATGAATAGAGAATCGTTTTCAATCGGGGAAAAATCGTTTTTGAATCGAATCTTGACCCCAAGAATCGATATCGAATCGTGGGACACCCAAAGATTCACAGCCTTACTGGAATGGTAAATGGTAAATGGGTCGTACTTGTATAGCACTTTTCTACCTTTTTAAGGAACTCAAAGCGCTTTGACACTATTTTCCACATTCACCCATTCACACATTCACACACTGATGGCGGATACTGGAAGCAAACAACAAGCTGCTCCCTGATGACTTTTTCATTTAAAACCTGTGTATGTGTACCGCATAAACTGTTTTAAACATGTCGATATGTGGAATACAAATATTGGATGCAATATGTGCTAACGTGAGCCTGTTTAAGAAACAATACAATCTTATGGTGTTAATGTACATGGAAGAATAATAATGTGTTAATAGTGTTTGACACATACAGTACAGGCCAAAAGTTTGGACACACCTTCTCATTAAATGTGTTTTCTTTAGTTTCATGACTATTTATATTGTAGATTGTCACATCAAAACTATGAATGAACACATGTGGAGTTAGTTATGTACTTCACAAAAAAAGGTGAAATAACTGAAAACATGTTTTATATTCTAGTTTCTTCAAAATAGCCACCCTTTGGTCTGATTAATGCTTTGCCCACTCTTGGCATTCTCTCCATGAGCTAACTCCTTCAAGACTGTTGGAAATCCATTTCAGGTGACTACCTCTTAAAGCTCATGGAGAGAATGCCAAGAGTGTGCAAAGCAGTAATCAGAGCAAAGGGTGGCTATTTTGAAGAAACTAGAATATAAAACATGTTTTCAGTTATTCCACCTTTTTTTGTTAAGTACATTACTCCACATGTGTTCATTCATAGTTTTGACGTGACAATCTACAATGTAAATAGTCATGAAAATAAAGAAAACACATTGAATGAGGAGAAGGTGTGTCCAAACTTTTGGCCTGTACTGTATATATTTTTATTTGTTTCTAAATGATTTGTTTTTGAATGAATTATTCAACAAATCATTACATAGTATGTATGTGCAACGACGCCACAAGCTAGTGTGGCTGTGGGGAAGAATATAAACCTCCTTTCTCAAAGCCTTATTTATGTGACACAATCTGTTTTGTGTGTCCATCTGTTGTCATACCTCCTGGCTCCGTGTCCTGCCCACCTCCATTTCTCTGAGTTGATGCTCAACATAATATCCTGCCCTCCTGATTTCTGTCTTCTGTCTGTGTTTGACACCCTGTCCTTCTTTGTTTCACCTATCTGTATTCTTTCCCGTTCCATCACTCTGTCTTTTCTCCAAACCTTTGATGGTTGTCCAGGTTTCAACACAATATGAATCGGTATGACACACTGGCCAAATACCTGCCTCCTTAGGGTGTGGAGACTCAAAAGATGTAGCTTGGTGAGCCAAACTTCACCCAACTCATCAGCTCTTTGGCTAACACTGCTCAAATAACTCAACCAGTGGAGATTTGTGGACTCTGGTGTGCAGGAAGACTTTGATACTCATGTATCAAAGTCTATCCGTGGCCCAGATGAGAGTGAGGTTTGGAGGTAAGAGTAACGGATGGCAGATAGTCTGCATGGCTGTAGCCTCACTTCCCGAGGCCTTAAGAGCTGTGCTGCATAATGAGTTGGCTCACTGGCTGGCACTGCTTGAGTAACTCAACTGGTGGAGATTTGTGGATCTGCGTGTGCAGGTCAAGACTGCAGGCTGACCATTACATATTTATTCATTAATATGTTCTTCTTGTGATATTCAATAAGATCTATATTAAGGGTTACATTTTATTTTGCAATGAGAAAACAGTCATGTGTCAACACAGGGAGTAAGCTAAACAGACAATAACCGCGGAGGCATGGTGGGGATTGAAAAAGCTCAGTTTTTTCTTACTTCTTTTCAGGTATGTGGAATTGTGCAAGTGGAACATTTGATGCTACTTCATTCAACTTGAACAATGACATTCATTATTGTATTAGGTAAAAGTAGCCATTTGAATGCGTAGTGCACTGTGGGATCTCTAAGTCCACCAACAGATAAGGGACGGCGTGGCGAAGTTGGTAGAGTGGCCGTGCCAGCAATCGGAGGGTTGCTGGTTACTGGGGTTCAATCCCCACCTTCTACCATCCTAGTCACGTCCGTTGTGTCCTTGGGCAAGACACTTCACCCTTGCTCCTGATGGCTGCTGGTTAGCGCGTTGCATGGCAGCTCCCGCCATCAGTGTGTGAATGTGTGTGTGAATGGGTGAATGTGGACATACTGTCAAAGCGCTTTGAGTACCTTGAAGGTAGAAAAGCGCTATACAAGTATAACCCATTTATCATTTATAAGAACAACACTTTGGATTGAAGTCCAGGCAACAAGTGGCATGTAGTATCACCTCCTGGCCACTTGGGGTCAGTCTTTAACTTTGCATGTTCACAGCAAGGACAGCGCATGGTGACCAAGTTAGTTTTTATTTTTCATTGGATATTCAAATTGAGCGTTTATTTCACGTCATTACTCACACTTTAAGTGTTGGAGGCCTAGCTTTGTTACAATGGAATGTGTTTAAATGAAGTTCTCAAACTTAACATGAAACAAAATGTATTATCTCAAACTGTCTGTTTAAGATATATCTGTTATTATTGTTCTCTTTTCAGTGCATATGCCGTGCTTGATGCAACGTTCGTGGCCCCATGGCCTGGGGCCGAATGGGAGTTGCATTATGCAGATTCCAGGGCCCGCCTTGAGGGATTTCTCCACAGGACAAGAGGCTGTCCTTGCACTTTGCACACGCCCCTTTTCATCAAGTAGCGGGCAAAAAAACCCAGTTAGAGGAGAGCCAACAGCATCCAAGACCCCCCCGCCCCCCAAGACCCTGCAGCTCCTCCATCTGCACACTGGAGCTGGACGGACGAACCAGAATGTGGAGAGCTGTGCCACTTCAACTATTCCTTCTTTCCTTTTGCAGGGTTGCTTGGTGCCAATCACAAGGTTAGTCCTTCTCAATTTCTTCTCATAAAACTGTGTTATGCACTTGTTGATGTCTTCTGTTGTTTGGAGATGCATCACATACACAACTGCTGCAAAGATGCACTTAGGTACTGTACATCGGTGTTTGCATGTGGTCAACAACAGAAACTAATTATGGATGATGAAAATACTTTTTGAAAAATACAACTGGGTGAAAAGTGTGTGTTGTTTTTTTTTTTTTGCCGCTCAGTGTTATTGAGCACAAAGCCCCCCTCAATCAGAATGGAAGTTCTCCTGGAGGAACTTTTGCCTGAGCTTTACTGTTGCTAGGTTACAGAGAGGAGCATGTGACTAACAATCTGAAAGCACGGGGAGGTACTGGTTCAAAAAGCTCATATCGCTCAGGCAGATTTCACAAATCTTAAATGGCTTAAAAAACTTTTCTGTTGAGAGAGACAACGTGAATGGTCAAATTCGAGTCTTTGTATGAGCTCAATTTGTGCTTTATGTTTGTAGCCCAGCTAGGTCCTACTTCTCAAAGTGTAATCTGCTTTCTTTTTGCTCAACCCTTTGGATGTAAGCTTCTTAGTGTGAATGTAGCTACTAATTACACTGCAGCTGCTGCAGAATGGGACCATTGCTATCTAAGAGGAGCTTGTAGGGCCTCTGCGTCCATGCGTATATTCCCCATAACACCTTATTGGCTATCAAATGCACACAAAAATGAAATAACTGCTAAAAAAGATATTATGATTTTTAACATCTCCCTAGTAACTGAAATGTTTGTCTTTTTATCATCACCATGTTGGTCATTAGAGCATCTGCATTACTTAGATCTACTCAGACGGGCCACTTGCACAATCCCATTAGTGTTCTATCGCATATTTTGCCTTGACAAAAATATAAAATAACGCGTTTATTCTTGCAACAATGGTGTAAAAATTCCAATGTATTTTTTGGGAGGTGTTTGTAATTGTTTGTGGTTTTGGAGAGAGTCAAAAATGGTCCTGCAGTAGGGAGGGGATTTACAGCCTAAAATCTATATATAGATTTATATATAGTGCTGCCACTTGCAATAACAATATATATAATTTGGAATATAAATGATAATTGAACCATTTCAAAACAGGTTACAAAAGCTTCTAATTTGGCAGCTGACGTGCTGTACAGGCCAAAAGTTTGGACACACCTTCTCCTCATTCAATGCAATGTTTTCTTTATTTTCATGACTATTTACATTGTAGATTGTCACATCAAAACTATGAATGAACACATGTGGAGTTCTGTACTTAACAAAAAAAGGTGAAAACATGTTTTTTTTTTGCACACTCTTGGCATTCTCTCCATGAGCTTGAAGCACACCTGTGAAGTGGAAACCAGACTACCTCTTGAAGCTCATGGAGAGAATGTCAAGAGTGTGCAAAGCAGTAATCAGAGCAAAGGGTGGCTATTTTGAAGAAACTAGAATATAAAACATGTTTTCACCTTTTTTTGTTAAGTACATAACTCCACATGTGTTTATTCATAGTTTTGATGTGACAATTTACAATGTAAATAGTCATGAAAATAAAGAAAACACATTGAATGAGAAGGTGTGTCCAAACTTTTGGCCTGTACTGTACATGGTAACATATTTGCGTCATTTTTAGTTGGATTATTTTCTCAAGATTATTATTAATCTATTTGCTAATCTATTGTTATTATCTGAGTATTTTCTGTTGTAACATGGTCGTGTATAGAGAAAGTATGGGCAATCAGGCGATCTCCTCACGTGACTACAGAGGAACCATGTTGGCTACCAACTTTTTTGACTTGTAAAAAGGCCCTGTTGTGCAGCATACATCAATTTCCTCACAACCCTGAAAGAATACAAGTATGGGAAGTGAAGGTTCGCCGTCAACAAGTACAGTGTCTTGTGCCAAGTAAACACACAACGCAACGTTCAGGAGAGAACACACAGAAGCCAATACAAACAATAAGACAATACATTAAAATATTTAAGAGATTGTTTGAAAAAAACAGACCATCCTTGAATCTCCGTTACACTAAAATAATGCAATTTGGTAACAGCAGAAGAGAAAGTTAAACACAAATACAAATAGACGGAGTGAGATTAAAAGAAATCACATTTTGGGTGTAGTAATCGATGAGAAAATGAACTGAACATTTCAAATGGAAATATACAACATGAACTGGCAAGAAATACATCAATAATGACTAAAGCAACATATGTTCTGGATCAAAAATCACTCCATATTCTCTATTGCTTGCCAGTGTTACCATAAAAGATAAATGTATTGTGCAGAAATATGAGGAAATAACTACAAAAAAGTTATTGTGTAGAAATATGGGCAAATGTTTACACAACTACACTTCATTCACTAACTGTTACAAAAACAGTCAGTTAGAATAATACATAATGTTGGATATAGGGAACGTACAAACCCTTTATTTATTAATTCAACAATATTGAAATTCAATGATTTGGTGCATTTGCAAACAGCTACAACGATGTACAAAGCAAACTATAACCTGCTAGCCAATAATGTACAACAATTCTTCTCAACAAAAGAGGAGAAATATAACCTTAGAGAAAAATCTAACTGAAAACACTTAAAACATTTAGTATATCAGAATGCGGAATTAAATTATGGAATGGATCAAGCAAAGACATAAAAGACACACTAATTAATTCACTTTAAGAAACTGTTCAAACTACAATAGTTTACAAAGTACAAGGAAGAATTATGACAAACATGTTGAACACTGTTAAAAATCCTATATTATTCATCTCATTATGTGAATCATAACTGACTTAACTATTTATGTAAAGAACTGTTAATGTCAGAATGAATTGATGTACAAATGAAGAACAGTAAGGGAACGTGTTAGTACCTGAATTGCTGTGAGGTAGAAAAGGGGTAGGATTAAATAAGATTTGCTACTTCCTACTTCTTTTTGGATATGTTGTAAAAAAAACATTAAAATATGTGATGTATCATACTGAAATTGTATACATGTTCGAAATAAACGTCAACCAACCAACTGATGAGTTGATTGTATGCAACATTGCAGCAAGTGAAAGATGCATGAGTTTCACACCAACAGCCAAGAAAGTGCAACTACAATTTTAAAGTGCATGTAGAGGTAGATAAAGTTGTCCCACTCCTGTTGTTACTTTACATGCAGCTACTGTCAACTTGTGGAGGTGATAACACCAGCAGGATGTTACCTACAGCCACAGCTGGTAATGCCAATGGTTTTTGACCCAACGCTAATTAGAGACTTTAGGTTTTTGCTTGCACAGTCAGCGACTATAGGAGACTGGTGGTGTTATTTGGAGCATTTACAGACAATATAACCTTGTTGTGTGAGCAGGGATTTTATTAATCGAGTAATCTATGGGATTATTTTTTTTTCGATTAATCAAGTAATGGCATAAAAAACATTTTATAGCCTCAATGTGGATTTTAGGGAAAATAGTTGAAATAAACAAAAACATTTCTGCTTGCATTAACCTTCATTCTTTTTTGTAGTACTCCATCCAGTTGGGATCTTATACATTTTTATTAGTTCCACACATTGGGTACGGCGTGGCGCTGTTGGGAGAGTGGCCGTGCCAGCAACCTGAGGGTTCCTGGTTCAATCCCCACCTTCTACCAACCTCGTCATGTCCGTTGTGTCCTTGAGCAAGACACTTCACCCTTGCTCCTGATGGGTTGTGGTTAGGGCCTTGCATGGCAGATCCCGCCATCAGTGTGTGAATGTGTGTGTGAATGTGGAAATAGAGTCAAAGCGCTTTGAGTACCTTGAAGATAGAAAAGTGCTATACAAGTATAACCCATTTACCATTAAACAATTAATCGAAGCAACAGAATACAAATCAAAGCTTTTTTTATAATCAAATTAATAGATGGATTAATCGTTGTATCCCTAAATGTGATTATTATAGACCAGGTTTTCCAAAGCATAATAATAATAATGGTTAAGTTTATTTAGAACCTGCTTTACAACATAATATGATTACACTTGTATAATTCAACATGCCTGAAACCACAGGAAGAGGAAGAGTTGATTTAACCCTGTATCCCTTTTCCATGTGCCTTAAGGGCAAAGTGGGTTGCAAATCTATTCTGTAAGCTACTGTATATTATTGATTATAAGTAGATTTCAGATGTATTTTTTATTTTTTTTAATAGTGCTTTCAAATCATTAATTTTTTTCATCAGATTAATCACACTTCTAAATTTGGGTTAACCATGAACAATCACAGGTTATTATTGCTTGCATAATTTAAATGTACTTTTAATTTGCCTTTCAGGTAACTATCCACGGTTAAGGTATAGGACTATGTGCTTGATTAATATGCATATCTTTTTTTGTGATTAATCACATGAGTTTCACAACCCTAGTTTTTTTTTCATGATTTATTTATGTACCAAAATCATGGCAATATTTATTGTTTTGTCTTAAGTTTGTTCAGGAAGAGTGATGACACGTTGTAAGTGATTAGCAATGTCATTTGTTTTGCTGTGACAGTAGGGTAGGTACTTTCCACAGTCTGTGATTGCCCCCCCGCACAAACCCCCCTCAAAAACAAGCCCCGATAACTTTTAGTAACACATTATCCAGGCTATATAAAGCTGCAACAAGCTGGTCATGCTAATGCAGTATCTTAGAACAAGTAAACTCCCCAGTAAAATTTTTTGCTGTTTGGACAAGTTTTGTCATTGTTATTTACATGAATTATTGATTCCTTCAGGAGAGTTCCCTCAGGAAAATAAAAAACTTTAAAAAAAAAAATGTATTAACCAATAAAGTGTAGAGTAAGCACTTTATGGTGTAGGCCAAATAAGTTTAAATTTTTCTATTAAGGGAAAACATGTTTTTGGTTCTTTTGACGGCAAGACTGCCCTCGTTTGATGGTTTAAAACACCTTTTGTTGTGTTCAAACTTAGACAGCACGTGCATGTTAAACCTCACCCTTTCCGGTGCAGGAGTCTAAATCCTTTGCACAACAGCAACACTGCATTAGAGCACAGGAGCTGGCACTAATAGATATTTTCTCCTTCAGCGCTCTTACACATTGCAGAGTTTGGTGGCTCACTTGTGACATCTTTATATCTGAGGTTTTTCATAGGCACATACCAAAAAGAAAACAAAATCATGTTGAGGATTTTTTTTTTTTTAACTTCTAACCAAACAAAGGCTTTAAGTCCACACTCCATTAATAGCTTCCATCCCAGTGCCAAAAGCCCCCTTCAGGCTTTTCACACTTGTGTTTGTTCCACTAAGCGCCAAAGTCACTTGTTTGGCAGTTGACAGCATTCTGCTGCATTCATTTCCATATGAAACACTGCACTTTGCACAACCAGCATGGACAGCTCCAACGTCCATCTGTTTACTCCAGGCCTTTTTTTCCAAGTAAGTGCAGAGGCCTGCGCCAAAACCATCCAACATTGACCAAAGCTTGATGACACCGTTAATGTTAAAGGGGTCAGGTGTGGTTTCTCCATGGATGACTCCCAAGACGTATTAAAATTTAACTGTGCTCTTTTCTTCTCATCCAAAGTAGCTTTTCAGGGTTACACTTCCACTTTTGAGTTTACATCCCTACCGGCGCTTCTTTTGTGCCATTGTGATTGCACAGTGGGGTTTGAGACATATGGGGGGCTTCATTCTAATGAAAATTCCTCTACTGTTCTTCTCTTGTGGACAATAGTGGGGCGTCCTGGTAGAGCGCAGTGTTCTCTCCTGCTGTGGGTTTAGGTTGCAATAAGAAAAGACGAGGTTGAACCAAAGAGATAGGAAAACACTGATTGCTGATTATTTACCTAAAAGACTGGTGAATTCAGATACAGGCACGCCTCACACATAGTTCCACTTCAGGACCAGTGTGTGTTTCAGTTTTCTTGCCCTGATGTGGGATCTGAGCCGAGGATGTCGTTGTGGCTTGTGCAGCCCTTTGAGACACTCGTGATTTAGAGCCATATAAGTAAACATTGATTGATTGATTGATTGAGTAGACTCCACAAAGTGATCTGAGGACATGAGATAATGTCAATCACACAGCATCTACCTTTGCTTGTTTATTAGTACAAGTTCATATGTTTGTTTTTGTCATGATCTTAGGTCTGGATCATGTTTTGTTTGGTTATGTTCTGTTCCGTTTAAGACTCTATAGTTCCTGTTTGCGGTCCCTTGTTTGGTCACCATGGCAACTCATTGTTTTCACCTGACTCATTTGACACACGCACCTGGCTCTAATCATGACATTATTATGTCTTTTTCAGTTAGTCGTCCTGGTGACATTGATGTTCACTTCTTGCTCTGCTCATGTAGGTACTCTGAATTGCTCTATTGATGATCCTTTCATGCTTGTTTTCATGCGATTGTTCGCTTCATGCTATGCCACAGTAAGTCTTGTTTGTTTATGACCATAGTTCAGGCTAAGTGTTTACATTTTTGTTTCTTTCGTTAAGTTGTGCCTTCGCCTTGAGCGCCTTTTGTTTGTACCCCTTTTTTGAGTCAAGATAAAATCAGGTTTTTACCTTCAAGCTATGTCTGGTCTAGTCCGTTTGCATCCCGGGAAAACAATCCTCGCAGTAAGCTGCGTAAAGATCCACGTCCTGACAGTTTTAGCCATTTCATTGGATTTTGTATTGGTTTAATATGTAGTGCAGGGATATTCAACTCAATTGTTTTGGGGTCCACATTTCTCGAAAGCTAAACTGGGGGAGCCGGACCTCTCCATTCACTATTTTTTTGTATATTCCAGAGAACCAGCGTCCTCTAAAGTAGACATTTGATTTTGGCCTATTTCGTCAGAGAACAGGAGCGTTCTGCTGTTTTTAAAGAGGAACTGCCCTTTTTTGTGGACTGTTGCCTATCGTACACAATCCTTATGAGAGACAAACAGACAAAACTTTTTTTTTTTTGCATTCTAATTTGTAATAATCGGCTCGTTGTAGGTGGCTACCAATGCAGCTAATTGGATCAACCATTCTGCCTCTTAATCACTTTGAAATTGCATTCAAAAACCGCCAACAAGACTTCATTTACGTTCTGTAACCTGTATAATAGACAAGCTGTAGCGACATTGTTATTGTAAGAGCAAACACTGTGGAACGTTGGAGAGACTATGTCTCCCAGCTTGCCTGAGAAGGCCCCAGGATCCCCCGGGAAGAGCTGGACGAAATAGCTGTGGAGAGTGAATTCTGGGCTTCTTCTGTCTGCTCTTCGTGCTCGCTTTTCTAAGCAGTAGTACATCCTCCGTATATTCATAGGTTGTAAATCCTCATTTGTCCAAAAATAGTTGTCTCTGTTGTCTGCTACCAAGTCTGCCATGATTGGAACACACAAGCTTTTGTTTCCGGAAGTAGGAACACACATTTGTTGTCGGAAGTGCGCTGCCATGGAAATGGAAATAAATGCACTGAGGAAATAAGTGATGACCAAAATAGGGTCAATTTTGTACATATTACATATTGTTATGAAGGTGTCTGTTACTACATTATATATATACTTGCAGTGTGTATATTGTACATATTACATATTGTTATTAAGATGTCTGTTACTACATTATATATATACTTGCAGTGTGTATATTGTACATATTACATATTGTTATGAAGGTGTCTGTTACTACATTATATATATACTTGCAGTGTTTATATTGTACATATTACATATTGTTATGAAGGTGTCTGTTACTACATTATATATATACTTGCAGTGTTTATATTGTACATATTACATATTGTTATGAAAGTGTCTGTTACTACATTATATATATACTTGCAGTGTGTATATTGTACATATTACATATTGTTATGAAGGTGTCTGTTACTACATTATATATATATACTTGCAGTGTGTATATTGTACATATTACATATTGTTATTAAGGTGTCTGGTACTATATTAAATATATGTTAATATATATATATATATATATATATATATATATATATATATATATATATATATATATATATATATATATATATATATATATATATATATATATATATATATATATATATATATTAGGGCTGCAACAACTAATCGATTAAAATCGATTATAAAAATAGTTGGCGATTAATTTAGTCATCGATTCGTTGGATCTATGCTATGCGCATGGGCAGAGGCAATATTTTTTATTTATTTATTTTTTTTTATTTTTTTTTTAGTAAACCTTTATTTATAAACTGCAACATGTACAAACAGCTGAGAAACAATAATCAAAATAAGTATGATGCCAGTTTGCTGTTTTTTTTCCAATAAAATACTGGAAAGGATAGAAATGTAGTTTGTCTCTTTTATCCGATTATTAATCGATTAATCAAAGTAATAATCGACAGATTAATCGATTATCAAATTAATCGTTAGTTGCAGCCCTAACATATATGTATACTTGCAGTGTGTAAATAACAGTTTGATGGAGGGTTTTGAAGTTGTTTTAGAAGGATTTGAAGGCTACAATGGTGACTCCCATTAGCCACATTTTGTAAAGTGTTTTTTTTTTAATCATCTGTAGAATCCCCAAAAAAACAAAAACATGAGTGTTCTTGTCTCTTATAATGATTGTGAACAGTATGCAGCATTAAAAAAAAATTGCAGTTCCTCTTTAAAGACCTTCTGCAAAAAAGCTATTCGAAGATCATCTCTTCACTTAAGTGCTTTTAAGAATCTGCTGAAAAAAATGTGAGTCTCTCACATGTTTTTTTAATAACGGAACTCACCAGCATCCAGTTGAATAGCCTAAATGATGAAAAGGAGAGGTCCTAAAATGGAATCTTGAGGAACACCACTAGTATAATTAAAGAAATTAAACAACTGCTGACTGCATCTGAAGTAAAAAAAAAAAAAAAAAGGCTAGAGCAGCACCCTACTTACATAAATCACATTTAGAAAAAAAGTTATGACTGCCAAAAACGAAATGACCTAATGGGGTGCCTTGAAGAACGCCTCAGTTATGTAAAGCCCAAGTTTGCAACCAAATGTCAATGCAGGGACCTGCCAATGTGTTTAGTGGTACAGGTGCCTCTATACAACAGGACCACTGTACTATTTTTAGGAATTTGCTGCAAAAATGTTAGTTTCCTGAATATTGAACTGATCTCGTGGGCCGTAATGGTGTCATTCCCAGGCCAGATTTGGTCTCCTCATGTATTGCATGAAAATCATGCCTGTCTTTAACCCATCAGGGTAATGCACATTGCAGCAAGATTAAAGCATTAGTGACTCAGTGGAGCACTGGACAGATTTATCCCTCCATTTTCAACCACTTAACCTACCATATTTACACTCTTCCTGGGTTGGGACTGAACCCACTCTGGCTGCTCTGTGATCATCTGACCACAGCATCCAACACCACATAGAATTATGTGGTTCAAGGGAAGGTGAAACAGCTTGAGAAATCAATCAATCAATCAATCAATCAATCAATGTTTACTTATATAGCCCTTAATCACAAATGTCTCGAAGGGCTGCGCAAGCCACAACGACATCCTCGGCTCAGATCTCACAGCAGGGCAAGAAAAAACTCAACCCAACCGGTGCAATGGATGTGGAGTGGAACTAGTTAATATTGTGAGAGTCCAGTCCATAGTGGATCTAGTTAATAGTGTGAGAGTCCAGTCCATAGTGGATCTAGTTAATAGTGTGAGAGTCCAGTCCATAGTGGATCTAACATAATAGTGTGAGAGTCCAGTCCATAGTGGATCTAACATAATAGTGTGAGAGTCCAGTCCATAGTGGATCTAGTTAATAGTGTGAGAGTCCAGTCCATAGTGGATCTAGTTAATAGTGTGAGAGTCCAGTCCATAGTGGATCTAGTTAATAGTGTGAGAGTCCAGTCCATAGTGGATCTAACATAATAGCGTGAGAGTCCAGTCCATAGTGGATCTAGTTAAAAGTGGGAGAGTCCAGTCCATAGTGGATCTAGTTAATAGTGTGAGAGTCCAGTCCATAGTGGATCTAGTTAATAGTGTGAGAGTCCAGTCCATAGTGGATCTAGTTAATAGCGTGAGAGTCCAGTCCATAGTGGATCTAGTTAAAAGTGGGAGAGTCCAGTCCATAGTGGATCTAGTTAATAGTGTGAGAGTCCAGTCCATAGTGGATCTAGTTAATAGTGGGAGAGTCCAGTCCATAGTGGATCTAGTTAATAGTGTGAGAGTCCATTCCATAGTGGATCTAGTTAATAGTGTAAGAGTCCAGTCCATAGTGGATCTAGTTAATAGTGTGAGAGTCCAGTCCATAGTGGATCTAACAATAGTGTGAGAGTCTAGTCCATAGTGGAACTAGTTAATAGTGTGAGAGTCCAGTCCATAGTGGATCTAACATAATAGTGTGAGAGTCTAGTCCATAGTGGAACTAGTTAATAGTGTGAGAGTCCAGTCTATAGTGGATGTAACATAATAGTGTGAGAGTCCAGTCTATAGTGGATCTAGTTAATAGTGTGAGAGTCCAGTCCATAGTGGATCTAACATAATAGTGTGAGAGTCCAGTTCATAGTGGATCTAGTTAATAGTGTGAGAGTCCAGTCCATAGTGGATTTAGTTAATAGTGTGAGAGTCCAGTCCATAGTGGATCTAGTTAATAGTTTGAGAGTCCAGTCCATAGTGGATCTAGTTAATAGTGTGAGAGTCCAGTCCATAGTGGATCTAATTAATAGTTTGAGAGTCCAGTCCATAGTGGATCTAGTTAATAGTGTGAGAGTCCAGTCCATAGTGGAAATAACATAATAGTGTGAGAGTCCAGTCCATAGTGGATCTAACATAATAGTGTGAGAGTCCAGTCCATAGTGGATCTAACATAATAGTGTCCGAGTCCAGTCCATAGTGGATCTAACATAATAGTGTTCGAGTCCAGTCCATAGTGGATCTAACATAATAGTGTTCGAGTCCAGTCCATAGTGGATCTAACATAATAGTGTGAGAGTCCAGTCCATAGTGGATGTAACATAATAGTGTGAGAGTCCAGTCCATAGTGGATGTAACATAATAGTGTGAGAGTCCAGTCTATAGTGGATCTAGTTAATAGTGTGAGAGTCCAGTCCATAGTGGATCTAACATAATAGTGTGAGAGTCCAGTTCATAGTGGATCTAGTTAATAGTGTGAGAGTCCAGTCCATAGTGGATTTAGTTAATAGTGTGAGAGTCCAGTCCATAGTGGATCTAGTTAATAGTTTGAGAGGCCAGTCCATAGTGGATCTAGTTAATAGTGTGAGAGTCCAGTCCATAGTGGAAATAACATAATAGTGTGAGAGTCCAGTCCATAGTGGATCTAACATAATAGTGTGAGAGTCCAGTCCATAGTGGATCTAACATAATAGTGTCCGAGTCCAGTCCATAGTGGATCTAACATAATAGTGTTCGAGTCCAGTCCATAGTGGATCTAACATAATAGTGTTCGAGTCCAGACCATAGTGGATCTAACATAATAGTGTGTGAGTCCAGTCCATAGTGGATCTAACATAATAGTGTGAGAGTCCAGTCCATAGTGGATCTAACATAATAGTGTGAGAGTCCAGTCTATAGTGGATGTAACATAATAGTGTGAGAGTCCAGTCCATAGCGGATCTAGTTAATAGTGTGAGAGTCCAGTCCATAGTGGATCTAACATAATAGTGTGAGAGTCCAGTTCATAGTGGATCTAGTTAATAGTGTGAGAGTCCAGTCCATAGTGGATTTAGTTAATAGTGTGAGAGTCCAGTCCATAGTGGATCTAGTTAATAGTTTGAGAGTCCAGTCCATAGTGGATCTAGTTAATAGTGTGAGAGTCCAGTCCATAGTGGAAATAACATAATAGTGTGAGAGTCCAGTCCATAGTGGATCTAACATAATAGTGTTCGAGTCCAGTCCATAGTGGATCTAACATAATAGTGTTCGAGTCCAGTCCATAGTGGATCTAACATAATAGTGTTCGAGTCCAGACCATAGTGGATCTAACATAATAGTGTGTGAGTCCAGTACATAGTGGATCTAACATAATAGTGTGAGAGTCCAGTCCATAGTGAATCTAACATGGTAAATGGTAAATGGGTTGTACTTGTATAGCACTTTTCTACCTTTTTAAGGAACTCAAAGCGCTTTGACACTATTTCCACATTCACCCATTCACACACACACATTCACACACTGATGGTGAACATAATAGTTGCCCGAATTCTTACCATAAATTGGGTTTATTTGAAACGTCTTGCTATAATATTGTTTTTTACATGCAGGAAATAATGCAAAGTACATACAAATGATGAATTAAATGGATACATTTAACACCATTTTTACCTTTATTAAATACTCTTGTTGGCAAAAGACGCCGTGAAGCGAAGAAACAGCCAGGTAGACGCCAGCTTCGTACTACTGCTTTCTTGAATTCAATATTATTTTTCACCTTCTTTATTAAAGTGCTGGCAATCAAAACTTTGTTTGACACCATGGTGCATTATTTTGCAGTCATACTAAAAAAAAAAAGCACCAACATGTAGAATTCTTTGTTTAAACACTCGTTTCTGTAAAAATTATATGTGGGAAATGCGATGATTTGGCCGTGTAATAACCGAAACAATACACCAAAACCGAGCAAAATTCTGTGAATATTTTTGTTGAAATGCGTATCATATGAAAAGTTTTGGAAATGAAAATTGAGATACCACTGAATTAGTTCACTAAGTGGTCTAACCAACTTGTGGAATAATCAAGATGTCTTTTAGTATGAAGAGTTTAGTTGAGATTATGGTTTCAGCCAAAACTAATATTGAAATATCCGACTGGACACAAGCAGTGTGACCCAGAGACCAGGCTGTCAGAGCCACTCTGAATTGCACATTCCTATTTGGAGAGTTGTGATGGAGTGTTCTGCCATTCAGCTATGCTGCCTGAATCAACCCCTATCCCCCGCACCCCCCTGGAAGATGTCAGTGAATGTAGCGTGGTGGTACCTTATCTCCACAGATGCCACTCATTGGGAACATCAAAAGGAGCTTTGGTATGAGCGCAGAAGAGGATTGTGTAACGTCCTGGATGGGGGAGCGGGTGGATGGCACGCATGTCTCCACCGCTCATCAACGATGCTAACAGCACATTTCATCACACTTAAAACATTAAAACATCCTTTTTATTACTTGTAGAATGTCTTTGGAATTATCCTGCTTCTGAAAAAAAAAAAAGTCCTTTTGAAGATTTTAATTTGATCCTCATGGTACTTTTTTCGTAAATTTCCTGAATAGATTTGTGTATCCGGTTCTCGCCAAGAGTTTAGACACACTTTTCCATGTTACTGAATGAGGATGTGCCAGTAACATTATTTTGAACCTCAATCTATATACTACTTAGGGTGACAAAGGGGTGGTA
Source organism: Entelurus aequoreus (assembly GCF_033978785.1). Taxonomy (NCBI): domain Eukaryota; kingdom Metazoa; phylum Chordata; class Actinopteri; order Syngnathiformes; family Syngnathidae; genus Entelurus; species Entelurus aequoreus. The sequence continues at coordinate 39,149,783 of NC_084744.1, read as the reverse complement.
AATTTCCGGTAAATTTGGAAATTTACCACAGGAAGTTAAGCTCGGGAAGTTTGGAAATATTTAAAATTTTTTGATTATTTAAAGTTGGACACCGTCCATGGGAATACATGGGAATTAATGGGGAATTACAATAATGATATATTATCGGGCACTTGTCTATATGCTGCTGCATCTTTGTGGCATTTTTGACGTAGCTCTTTGCACAGTATTTGCAAATCTACACAGCCTTTCCGCCTACATTGGTTGGGGTCAATGAATCAATCAATGTTTATTTATATAGCCCTAAATCACAAGTGTCTCAAAGGGCTGCACAAGCCACAACGACATCCTCGGTACAGAGCCCGCATACAGGCAAGGAAAAACTCACCCCAGTGGGACGTCGGTGAATGACTATGAGAAACCTTGGAGAGGACCGCATATGTGGGTAACCCCCCCCCCCCCCCTCTAGGGGAGACCGAAAGCAATGGATGTCGAGTGGGTCTGACATAATATTGTGAAAGTCCAGTCCACAGTGGATCCAACACATCAGCGAGAGTCCAGTTCATAGTGGGGCCAGCAGGAAACCATCCCGAGCGGAGACGGGTCAGCAGCGCAGAGATGTCCCCAACCGATGCACAGGCTAGTGGTCCACCCGGGGTCCCGACTCTGGACAGCCAGCACTTCATCCACCGGACCTATGCAACTCCCCCTCGCAAGGGACAGGGGAGAAGAGGAGAGAAGAAAAGAAACGGCAGATCAACTGGTCTAAAAAGGGGGGTCTATTTAAAGGCTAGATTATACAAATGAGTTTTAAGATGAGACTTAAATGCTTCTACTGAGGTAGCATCTCTAACTATTACCGGGAGGGCATTCCAGAGTACTGGAGCCCGAATAGAAAACGCTCTATAGCCCGCAGACTTTTTTTTTGGCTCTGGGAATCACTAATAAGCCGGAGTTCTTTGAACGCAGATTTCTTGTCGGGACATATGGTACAATACAATCAGCGAGATAGGCTGGAGCTAAACCGTGTAGTATTTTATACGTAAGTAGTAAAACCTTAAAGTCGCATCTTAAGTGCACAGGAAGCCAGTGCAGGTGAGCCAGTATAGGCGTAATATGATCAAACTTTCTTGTTTTTGTCAAAAGTCTTGCAGCCGCGTTTTGTACCAACTGTAATCTTTTAATGCTAAAGTGAAATGTCTCCACACATCAGATGGTGTACGTGGCATTATTCTGTTTGTATTTATTTATTCTTGTAAAACACTAATGCAATGCCACACACAGATATAAATAGTCAGCTAAACAATTGGAGTAGTCTTTAAAAATATTTTACTGATAGACAAATGAATAGAAATAGGCTAGATGAATAAATGAACACTCAATCAGCATGCTAAACCAAACTATAACCTACATTCTTGTATGACAACAGAATGGCTAGCAGAACAGAAGGCAGAAATAAATCCTTTTGATTTAGTATTTGCTAGGTGAACTTTACACATCACAAAAAAGGTAAATTTGGATTGCTAACGTTGTTAGCATAAATGAATGGGATTTAACATAGATACGGCGTGGCGAAGTTGGGAGAGTGGCCGTGCCAGCAATCTGAGGGCTACTGGTTCAATCGCCACCTTCTACCATCCTAGTCACGTCCGTTGTGTCCTTGAGCAAGACAATTCACCCTTGCTCCTGATGGGTCCTGGTTAGCGCCTTGCATGGCAGCTCCCGCCATCAGTGTGTGAATGTGTGTATGCATGGGTGAATGTGGAAATAGTGTCAAAGCGCTTTGAGTTCCTTAAAAAAGGTAGAAAGGCGCTATACAAGTACAACCCATTTACCATTTACCATAGAGAAAATTTGCATCACATCTAACGGAGAAATATAGTAACAAGCAATTACACCTGTATTAAACTTAAATACCATAGATCAAATATATTTACCCCAGTTATATCATCTACACTTACCTGACTGGATGAAGTCCTTGGGCTCAAATACTAGTGTGGCCTCAATAGCCCTGCTGTAGTGTGTAGCATGCTGGGAATTATCTGCACATGTGATGGAGGAATGCACCGTGAAGGGTTGAAATTCTACTGAATTTGCATTAAATCAGGTTGTTTTAGCTAATAATCATGCTGCAAGATCTAACATGTTGCATTCAATGTTTATTCCCATTAATTTCCCATATATTCCCGTTAATTCCCATGGAAAGTTTCCAACTTTGAATATTCCCGGAATTTTGCAACCCTAATACTACTTGAAGCTAAAATGTACTGTTTGTGTGTGTGTGTGTGTGTGTGTGTGTGTGTGTGTGTGTGTGTGTGTGTGTTTGTGTGTGTTTAGGGTGTGAACTTGGGCAGTTCCGCTGTGGGACGGGCCGATGCATCCCATGGGACTGGTACTGTGACGGGACATCGGACTGTTCGGATGACTCTGATGAACATGACTGCCGTAAGTTGCCCACCATACACACTCACAACCTAGCAAAGTTGAAATCATATTTTTTGATAGACTTGAATGAAATGTTGCTTTCCAGCTTGAAATGATTCAGCAGGATCATTTCATAGGCGATCATACTTAGTAATTGGTGATATTTGTTGTATTTTTGCATGTATGTGGAAAATTATCCTTTCCATTCTTCCCTCCAGCTCAGATAACATGTGATGAAAGTCACTTCCAGTGTCTTAGTGATGGTGAGTGCATCCCAGATGTGTGGGTGTGCGATGATGAGGAAGACTGTGAAGATGGTTCAGACGAGCGGCAAAACTGCCGTAAGTACATTGTGCAGTATCGATTATTACTTCTGCCAAGTGGTTATGTAATCCTTGGGTTTTTTGGTCTGGTAATTAGTTAGCAACATAACTCAAAAAGTGAAGTGTGGAATTTCAGGGAACTTTCAGAAAAGGTCCGAAATGGAATAGGAACCAGAGAATTTCTACTACGTTACCTTACATTTACATTACAAGGTTCAACTTATTTCTGTGTGCGTATGCTAGCAGCCCTGACCCCGCCTCTACCCTTGGCGACAAAGAAAATGGATTACTGACAAGATGTTTCACTCTGTTGTATTTCAGCAACCTGAGATACCGAGTTCTTTTCTAGTTATAATTGTAGTCGTAATCTCAATTCAACTCAATGAAAACTACTCTCGTCACTATTATTATTTCATATTTAATGTCAAGGTAAAACATTTTTTAGCTCACTAAATAGTTAACATAGTCATGAATAAAGTCAGACAAAGCAATATCTTCACGAGTCAAATACAAAAGCCAAAAGCAGTGAAGTTGTCACGATGTGTAAATGGTAAATAAAAAGAGTGTACATCGATTTGCAAATCCTTTTCAACTTATATTCAATTGAATAGACTGCAAAGACAAGATATTTCATGTTCACACTGAGAAACTTAACATTTTTTTGCATTTGGAATTTGATGTCTGCAACATGTTTCAAAAGAGCTGGCACAAGTGGCAAAGAAGAGTGATAAAGTTGAGGAATGCTCATCAAAGACTTATTTGGAACATCCCACAGGTGAACAGGCTAATTGGAAACAGGTGGGTGCCATGATTGGGTACAAAAGCAGCTTCCATGAAATGCTCAGTCATTCACAAACAAGGATGGGGCGAGGGTCACCACTTTGTCAACAAACGCCTGAGCAAATTGTTTAAGAACAACATTTCTCAAGCAGCTATTGCAAGGAATTTAGGGATTTCACCATCTACGCTCCGTAATATCATCAAAAGGTTCAGAGAATCTGGAGAAATCACTGCCTGTGACCTTCGACCCCTCAGGTGGTACTGCATCAAAAACCGACATCAGTGTGTAAAGGATATCACAACATGGGCTCAGGAACACTTCAGAAAACCACTGTCAGTAACTACAGTTGGTCGCTACATCTGTAAGTGCAAGTTAAAACTCTACTATGCAAAGCCAAAGCCATTCATCAACAACACCCAGAAACGGCGCAGGCTTCGCTGGGCCTGAGCTCATCTAAGATGGACTGATGCAAAAGGGAAAAGTGTTCTGTGGTCTGACGAGTCCACATTTCAAATTGTTTTTAGAAGTTATTGTGGAATTGTCCCCCAAAAAAAGACTAGGTAAAAATGCCTTTAGTGTGTAAAATGAAGTGGCAGGAATGTTTAGGATAAACCTAGAGCCGCCACTTGCTGCGGAAGCTAACAACACCAACGGCTTCACTTAGCTGCCAAGCAACGATGAGCACGACAAGAAGTCGCCAACACAATACAGCGTTACCAGAGGTAGAACCGGACTTAAAAGCGTTAGTAGGAACCCTACAAAACGATGTAAATGAGACACGAAGCGATGGCAACAATATCCAGGAATCGCAGATCTCCAAAAACAGATGATCAAAGACAGAAAATAATCTCGTAATGATATGATGGAATTTAGAAAGTTCAGAGAAGAAATGAAGATTCTTAGTGATGGAGTGACAAGAACCAGACGACATGGACGCTGCTTCAACAGAGCAACAAGTGGTCATTTTTCTGCAATCAAAGGGAATTGATGTGGATGTTAACACCACTGATGCGTGCATTCTACTGAACAGAAGAGGTAACAACACCACGCCAGTCATCATCGTGAAGCTCGGCAACAAGAAATCCAAAATGGCATTGCTGACACAGGGGAAAAAGCTGAAGAGCACAAATGTGTACATGAAGGAGAACCTCACTAAACGCATTGCTGAAATTGGCAAGAAAGCTCGCGACTTGAGGAAACGAGGGAAAATTGAGGGAACATGGAGCGCCAACTGCAAAATCTACATCAAACTGAAGGGGGGTCCAGAAGCAAGAATACTAGTTGTCAAAGACATCAAGGATTTGGACCAATATAGAACTCCCAGAGCAACCACAACAATAACAACGATAATGGAGTCTGACGGAAAACAAACATCGATAGTCAACTACAAATTTACAACGCTCGAAGGGATTACTGAACAAGAAGATCTGTACTCAAGTGCACATTCATCCACACTTGTAGACATTCATAGGGCAACACAAAAGATTGCTGAACAGGAATATATGGAACTGAAAACCTTCAGCAGCATAGATCACAATAGTCCGGAATTAGATGAGGATGTAGAGCCAGATACAAATGTTCTCTTTCACACCAGGAATAATTGTTCTTATTATACAGACGAACAATATAACGGAAACATTAAAATCGATTATTCATTTAAACAGCAGACGTTTGTATGCAAACTACAATAACATGAAGCATTTTTTGGAACTATTCAATGAACATTGATGAAATGTTCAGGAGATGTCCAGAAAAACAATTCCTCTTATCTACTCCAGTCACACTCCTCACGTATGCTTTCTCCTTTTTCCCTTTACTGCCTTGCACGCCCTGCTCTCTGGACCCGCGCTTTGCTGACAATTAGGGGAGATGTAGTTCATTTTAAACTGGCAAACGCAAAAGCGCCAGAAAAAACTACACTCACTAAGTTTTTTCATACCGTCAGACGTCATGACATTATTGTGATGATTTTGAAACTGCAAGACTGCGGTACCTACAGTGCTGTTACACCCACAACAACGGCGTGGCGAAGTTGGTAGAGTGGCTGTGCCAGCAATCGGAGTGTTGCTGGTTACTGGGGTTCAATTCCCACCTTCTACCTTCCTAGTCACGTCCGTTGTGTCCTTGGGCAAGACACTTCACCCTTTGCCTCTGATGGCTGCTGGTTAGCGCCTTGCATGGCAGCTCCCGCCATCAGTGTGTGAATGTGTGTGTGAATGGGTGAATGTGGAAATACTGTCAAAGCGCTTTGAGTACCTTGAAGGTAGAAAAGCGCTATACAAGTATAACCCATTTATCATTTATTTAACAATTACCTTATGATGTTCAACTTGTCTCTGTGTGTGTGTTTGCTTGTGGCCTGGGCCCCGCCTCCACCCACAGAGACAAAGGGAGTGGATTCACTCTGTTTATTTCAGCAATTAGAGATACTGTAGGTCTGCGCTCTCTGAGTGCTTTTCTGGGGATTATTCTAGTTAGAATCTCAATTCAACTCATTAAAAACTACTCCCTTCACTATCATTATTTTATAATTCAATTCAATTTTCAATTCAATGGTTTTTATTTGCATACGCTTGTTCAAATTGTTCAAATGCACACTTGTGCATACACTTTTTTTCTTTCTTTTTTCTTTTCCTTTTCTATTTAATGTCATTGTAACATTTTCTAGCTCACTAAATAGTTAACACGGTCATTAATAAAGTCACACATTAAAACAGAAGAAATATGTGAAAGTCAAAGATGATGTATTATATATGACAGAGGCACCCTGCTGTCATGATCATCCATCCATCCATCTTCTTCCGCTTATCCGAGGTCGGGTTGCGGGGGCAGCAGCCTAAGCAGGGAAGCCCAGACTTCCCTCTCCCCAGCCACTTCGTCCAGCTCTTCCCGGGGGATCCCGAGGCGTTCCCAGGCCAGCCGGGAGACATGGTCTTCCCAACGTGTCCTGGGTGGCATCCTGACCAGATGCCCGAACCACCTCATCTGGCTCCTCTCCATGTGGAGGAGCAGCGGCTTTACTTTGAGCTCCCCCCGGATGGCAGAGCTTCTCACCCCATCTCTAAGGGAGAGCCCCGCCACCCGGCGGAGGAAACTCATTTCGGCCGCTTGTACCCGTGATCTTGTCCTTTCGGTCATAACCCAAAGCTCATGACAATGTTTGTCAAATATCATTTATTTAATACGATTGCTTCAGTGTTTTGGGGAATCTGCTGTAAAAATGTTAGTCGCTCTTTAGTCTGGAACTTAACTCCACGCTCTGATATTCACAGTCTGGATTTAGCCACTGTGTGTTGTCTATGACCATGCATTTGTGCTTTAATTTCTTGATGCCGCTCCTGTATCGGCTGCTCCTCATGAAGTAGCTGTGACTATTTTCTGTAGAATGTGCTTGTAAAACATATCTAATGTGTCCCCAGCTGGGAGGACATGCACCAGTGGACAATTCAGCTGTAACAACGGGGCGTGCGTGCCGGCCGAGTACCGGTGCGACCATCTGTCTGACTGCACGGACGGCTCTGACGAGAGAAACTGCAGTAAGTCTTCTCCCAAAGTGGTTTATTTGAACTTCTGTGGCATCGGAATCAATTTCTTGAGATTAAGAGGCTCGCTGACGGCCCACAATATGCTTCTTGTTGTCAGAGGTTGATTGCAGATTCCTCCGTGGATTAGTCCAGCTGAAGTTCAACTGCTATGCAGCTATTGTCCCGCTCTCAAAGCACCACACTCTATAGGAATCTCACAATTGCAAGAATGCGGCTGCAAATGCTGTCGCTACAGTTAAATTGTCCCGGCTTATCCCTCACATGCGCCAAGCTTTTCACTCCTTGTTGGGCTGTCAGGCTGACGTGTGCATTATGTTGCTCAGATGATGATCTAATCTTTCAGATTACCCAGAGTGCATAGATCTTAGATGTGCTAATGGCGCCTGTTACAAGCGGACTCAGCGCTGTGACCACATACTCGACTGTCGGGACGGCTCTGACGAGACAAATTGCAGTAAGTCCATTCTGGACCTTCATGTTGGAATCATGGCGGTAAAAAGTGAAAGGTTACACTTGACTAGATATCTCTTTCTCTGTTTTCTTTAGCACAGCACTGCAATGCAGGTCTGTTTCCATGCCATAATGGGATGTGTGTCCCTCAGCGTTACTTCTGTGACCATGATGACGACTGTGGGGATCGAAGCGATGAGCTCAACTGCAGTATGCCAGCGCTTCTACTTTCTACCTTCATCCTCAGATCACTTCTTTTGTAATAGTCCTCTTTATTTACAGCCTATCCTTCATGCAGGGGCGATTACTTCACCTGCCCCAGTGGCCGCTGTATTCACCAAGTATGGCTTTGTGACGGAGAGGACGACTGTGAGGACAACGCAGATGAAAAAGGCTGCGGTACGGATATACGGTGCATTCGGAAAGTATTCACAGCGCTTCACTGTTTCCAAATTTTGTTATGTCACAGCTTTATTCCAAAATGGAATACATTCTGTTATGTGCTCATAATTCTCCACACAATACCCCATAATGACAATGTGAAAAGGTTTTGAATTTAGTTTTTAGCTAATTAATTAAAAATAAAAACCTATGAATCAAATGTACATAAGTATTCACAGCATTTGCTGAATACTTAGTTGATGCACCTTTTGCAGCAGTTACAGCCTCAAGTCTTTTTGAATACGATGCACAAGCTTGGCACACCTATCTTCAGGCAGTTTCGCCCATTCCTATTTGCCCTTTCCTCTTTGCAGCACCTCTCACGCTCCATCACGTTGGATGAGAGGTGTTGTTTTTCATCCAGGATGTCTCTGTATATGGTTGCATTCCTCTTTCTCTCTGTCCTGACTGGCTTCTCAGTTCCTTCCGCTGAAAACCATCCCCACAGCATGATGCTGCCACCACCATGCTTCACTGTAGGGATGGTATTGGCCTGATGGGTGGTGCCTGGTTTCCTCCAAACATGGTGCATGGTATTCACGCCAAATAGTTCAATCTTTGTCTCAACAGATCAGAGAATGTTGTTTCTCATGATCTGTTAGTCTTTCAGGCGCATTTGGCAAACTTTTTTACAAAGAAATGGCTTCCGTCTGGCCACTATATCATATAGACCTGATTAGTGAATTGTTGCAGGGATGGTTGTCCTTCTGGAAGGTTCTCCTCTCTCCACAGAGGAATGTTGTAGCTCTGATAGAGTGACCATCAGGTTCTTGGTCACCTCTCTGACTAGACTAAGATGAATGCAGAAATGTACAGAGACTTCCTGGATAAAGACTAACATCCAACCTGATGGAGCTTGAGAGGTGCTGCCAAGAGGAATGGGCAAAACTGCCCAAAGATAGGTGTGCCAAGCTTGTGGCAATGTATTCAAAAAGACTTGAGGCTGTAATTGCTGCATCAACAAAGTATTTAGCAAACGTAAATTTTTAATTTTTTTATTTTGAATAAATTTGCAATAAAAAAAAATTGTCATTATAAGGTATTATGTGTAGACTTTCGAGGGCAAAATGTGCTTTTGGAATAAGACTGTAACATAAAAAAATATGGAATAAGAGAAGCGGTGTGAATACTTTCTGGATGCACAGTGCAGTGGATGCACAATGCACTATAGAGACAACAATGTTAATGGTTTTGTTTGTTTCGGACATGTTTAACAAGTTACATAGAGGAACGTCACATGTTTATGGTTGCACAATTCAACATGTCCAAAAAGGAGTAGGTAGAAGCAGAGCTAATTTAATCCTACTCCCTTCTCCATGTCTCAGAAATTACAGGTAATCTGTTCACTTCCTATGTTTAAATAATACCAGTCGTAAATTAAGAAAGTGATAAAGAATGTGCTTTGCACACTCTTGGCATTCTCTCCATGAGCTTCAAGCACACCTGTGAAGTGAAAACCATTTCAGGTGACTACCTCTTGAAGCTCATTGAGAGAATGCCAAGAGTGTGCAAAGCAGTAATCAGAGCAAAGGGTGTCTATTTTGAAGAAACTAGAATATAAAACATGTTTTCAGTTATTCAACCTTTTTTGTTAAGTACATGTGTTCATTCATAGTTTTGATGTGACAATCTACAATGTAAATAGTCATGAAAATAAAGAAAACACATTGAACACATCAGTGCCATTGTCCGCATGCCAAGATTATATGAAAATAATACTTTATCTTATCATTTCTTCTGTTTTCTCAAACTCAGCTGGCTTCATACAGAGCTCCCCCCTCTGTCTGATAGCTTTACTTAATGTCCAAATACGTACAGCCGCCTCGCTGTGATGTCACAACGTAGCCAGAGTGCAAAACAATGCGGGCAGAGGCATCCAAAGCTGCGTTCGAGGTCACGCCAAAATGCATGAAACTTATGGTTTGATGCTCTGGCAATGTTTAACACGAGTATCCGACATAGTAACAACATTTCAGAAAACACTAATGATAATTTTCAATCCTCTTTATAGCCCAAGCCCTTCTTGATTGCTGTGCCCCAATCATTGATTATTTGCTCCTTAACATGCGCCTAGTTCAATCTTACTATTAGAAACAAATTTCTTTGGCACAAAAAAGGAAACACTTTAACAGTTTGTGGGCGTACATGTGGCCTTTTTTATGTGAGAGGTGCTGGCTAGAAGGTGTTTTTTTCTTGTGCTCCTCTGAGTGTATCATTCAAGTGTTCGAATGGCTCTTTGTTGCATATGATTGTGCAACCCCCCTCGCTCTTTCCTAGCAAAGGGCTTTAGAATTCATCCACATGGCTGTGAAGAGTGTGTTTTTAGAGGATGGGCTCTAGAAGCCCCCTATGACCCTCCTCACACTCCCTTCCGCTGCCCTGCATTCATTTAAAGTGACAGTCCTTGTCACAATTGTATAAAGACATTGCTTGTCTTACACTATGTTGCATGCCTATTGTATGATGATGTGTAGATGCCTGTACTGGCAACAGGTGATGAGTTTATTTTGATATCAATAGACAATGCACGGCAGGAGTGTCACCCAGGAGAATGGCCATGTCCGTCCTCTGGTGCGTGCATTCCTATGGATCAGCTGTGTGATGGCACGACGCACTGTCCTGATGGAGAGGATGAAACCAACGCCACTGCTGGACACAACTGCAGTTAGTTCCAGTCTATCTGAAAGTTTTTATTATTGTTCACATGGGCTAATTTTCATTGTTCTTTTATTTTCTCAGGTATTTGGAGTTGTTCCTCTCTGAGTTGTGAACATCGCTGCCATCCCTCTCCTCAGGGAGGAACCTGTTCCTGTCCTTCCGGATACATTGTCAGCAGCAATGACAGCCGCTCATGTATAGGTACATCATTCCTCCATACAGTAAATATAACCGAGTGCCTTATGATAAAATGGTTGTGACACTTTCTTTCTATTCAAGACTTTGATGAGTGCTCAATGTGGGGCGTGTGTGACCACCTGTGCGAAGACCGCGTGGGTTCCCATCATTGCAGCTGCAGGGAGGGTTACATCCTGGAGCAGCACAGATACTGTCGAGCCGATCCATCCAGTAAGTGCCATGTTTCTTCTCTGTCTGTCATACAGTGATCTCACGTTTTTACATCTCTCAATCAACCTTCTAAACCAGTGGTCCCCAACCACCGGTCCGTGACGCATTTGCTACCGGGCCACACAGAGACATTAAATCATTTATAACCGACCGCATTTTCTCCTACTTAACTTTGGCCAGTCCCACCGAACACACCAATAAGCTTGTTCATAGATGTATTATAAAACTCCTGATAGGAAGTCGCCATTTACTATATTTGTTACATCTTTGTTACATGGGACAATGCACATTAATAAACATATCAAATGTAAAAGGGCCAAATCGTAGCCAAGAGCGAGGTTCCATCTGCAGGTTGATGACCTAAGATCAGAGCAGATCAGGAACAAAGTGACCATAGTAGTTCAAATGCGTAAGGCAGATGGAGAAGTGCTAAATTGTTGCATATAATAATTGTGCTGAAGGAAAAAAATACAGATCTCCTTTGGCCTAGTAAGTTAAAGTGCTGGTATGATTGCACATCGTCCTATTACATAAATAGTTAGCAATAACGGATGTATTTACGCATGCAACATTGGACCAAAAAGCTAATATTAGTGTATCTACGTATGAAATATTTCACAAAATATGAATACATCACTTTTAGAATGGAAATTGTAATCCACAGAAATCTATTGTAACTAATGTCAAGTATTTCTAGCTTTCTTATATATCCATGCTCTTATCCTTGAATGTGATGTATCACCTATAACCCATCAGATACTAAAGCCAAAACAAAGCCTACTATTAGCAAAAATGAGCAAAAAACAAAAGTCTATGGAGAGCTTTTTTGCAAAGGGAAAAGGTCAGGGGCTCCCGCTCATTGAATGTTATGGTGAGTTTTTTCATGTATTCATTTTTCATGCACTTATTTGCTAAATGTATCTGCCAAACGTGGAAGGCCGGTCCGTGAAAATAATGCCTACATTAAACTGGTCCCTGGTGCAAAAAAGGTTTTGGACCCTTGCTCTAAACAATGCTCATTAGCATTAAACCCTTTCCTGTCGACGACCCCCAGGGCTGCTTTGCCGAGCGACTGCACTCCTTCCTGGTGCATTGTTGCATGTAGATTGTTGTTTTAGTCAACATCTCTTGGCTTTGTGACGTGGGAAGGCTGACCTCTTTGGCTTCTGCCTCAGTGAGAGGAGTTTGCTTTGGTAGTGAGTGGAAAGCACTTCACCTTTTTGCGGTGGTGTGCCGTCAGGACCAGCAAGGCCTTCTCTGCTGGCCTATCATAACCACAAATCATGATCATAATTAAAGATAAAAGTACATTTTAATTGACTTTCCCTAACTATCTAAAAGTATTCATATTCTCTTCATGTCATATTATGCTCCTTCCTTGTTTTTAGGTTAGAGTTTGTATCCAATCAGAATTCAGCTAGCTTATGTTGCCATGCTGTACCAAATCTGCCTTCAGAATCAATGTGTGTGCACTGTAAGTGAACGGGCACATACAGTTGATAGATAATTGCCATAGCCAATCAGATCAGGAGTTGTTGTCAGTAAGGCCTTCTAGCTGGCCTCACCTTGAACGTGACATTTACGCCTCCTGTGATTGGATACTCACTGGGATTGTTAGCGGATGAATTTGAGAACACATACAGTTGATAGACAGTTGCGATAGCCAATCAGATCACAAGTTGTTGACAGTAGCCTATCTAGGTAGCCTGATGTTAACGAGACTGTGATTGGATACTCACTTGTCACTCCAAGGTGAGTATCCATTCACAAGCTGCAATTTACTCAGAATCAGAATCAGAATCGTTTTATTGCTATTGTTTGAGAACGGGTTCACAAACTAGGAATTTTTCTTGGTGCAAACGTGCGACATAAAACACATATAACACATATTTGGTATAAAAAAGAGCTGTGACTGAGCTATCAGATAGACTTAGAAGGGATTCAAGGAATTCAAGGAGCTGCTGTTAGGAGTTATTGTTCATTTGCCTGGTGGCCGAGGGGAAAAAACTGTTCAGGTGGCGGGAGGTGTGGGTCTGGATGGAGCGTAGTCTCCTGCCTGAGGGGAGAGGGGAGAATAGTGTGTGTCCAGGGTGAGAAGAGTCAGCTGTGATCCGACCCACACGCCTCCTGGTCCTGGAGGGGAACAAGTCCTGGAGGGATGGGAGCTTGCAGCCAATCACCTTCTCAGCAGCACGTACGATGTGCTGGAGTCTATTCTTATCCTGGACTGTGGCGCCGGGGAACCACACTGTGATGGAGGAGGTCAGGATGGACTCTATGATGGCTGAGTAAAACTGCACCAGCATCTCTGTCGGCACCTTAAGTTTCCTCAGCTGCCGCAGGAAGTACATCCTCTGCTGGGCCTTCTTGATGAGGGAGCTGATGGTCAGCTCCCACTTGAGGTCCTGGGTGATGGTGGTGCCGAAGAAACGGAAGGAGTCCACAATGGGGACGGGGGTGGGAGAGTCAATCAGGGTGAGGGGGGATGGTGGGGCTGTGACTTTCCTGAAGTCCATGATTATCTCCACTGTTTTCTGGGCGTTCAGCTCCAGGTTGTTGAGGCTGCACCAGGACGTCAGCCGGTCCACCTCTCTCCTGTAGGCGGACTCATCGCCATTCGAGATGAGCCCGATGAGGGTGGTGTCATCCGCAAACTTGAGCAGTTTTACGGATTGGTGACTGGAGGTGCAGCAGTTTGTATACAGGGAGAAGAGCCAGGGGGAGAGTACACAGCCCTGAGGAGTACCAGTGTTTGTGGTTCGACTGTCCGAGACAATCTTCCCCAGCCGTACGTGCTGTCTTCGGTCTGTCAGGAAGTCATTAATCCAACTGCAGAGGGAGTTGGGCACGCTGAGCTGGTAGAGCTTGTCTCGTAGCAGTCCAGGGAGGATGGTGTTGAAGGCAGAGCTGAAGTCCACAAACAGGATCCTAGCGTAGGTTCCTGGGGAGTCCAGATGCTCCAGGATGAAGTGGAGGGCCAGGTTCACTGCATCATCCACAGACCTGTTGGCTCTGTAGGCGAACTGCAGTGGGTCAAGGAGGGGGGCGGTGATGTCCTTGAGGTGGGGCAGGACCAAGCGCTCAAAGGACTTCATGACCACAGACGTCAGCGCGACCGGCCTGTAGTCATTTAGTCCTGTGATCCGTGCTTTCTTGGGGACAGGGACAATGGTAGAGGTCTTAAAGCAGGACGGCATGCGGCATAGCTCCAGAGAGGTGTTAAAAATGTCAGTGAAGACAGGAGCCAGCTGGTCGGCACAGTGTCTGAGAGTGGAGGGGGAGACACCATCCGGCCCGGGGGCCTTCCGCGTATTCAGCTTCAAGAACTGCCGGCATACATCCTCTTCTTTGATGGAGAGGGTCTTTACAGTCTTATGATGTTTTTGGAGTCCTATAACTCCTTTAATGATGTGCTGGCATTGGTGGGAAGGGTGATGGTGGGGGGAGCATGGCTTTGATGAGCTGAAGGCCGTTCATGACGACAGTAATGTGTGTTGAGGCCCTGAGCGAGAGTCCAGTCATTCAGGGCCTGGGGGGTTTTGGGCTTATAGTTCGTAAGGGCCCTTAGACCTCTCCAAACTGCCGCAGAATCATTGGAGCGGAACTGTTCCTGTAGACGGTTAGAGTACACAGATTTAGCTTTCTCCACTTCCCTGGTGAAGTGGTACTTCGCTTCTCTCTATGTACTTCGGTCCCCGCTTCTCCACGCAGCCTCCTTCTTCTTGCGCAGCTGTCGGAGCTTGGGTGTGAACCAGGGCTTGTCGTTGTTATAACAAACCCTGGTGCGCACTGAAGCCGGAAGTGTTTTTTAACCCCGCAAAAAAGGAGAAAAAAACGTTGATTAGGTGGCAGATATATATTTGCAAGGCCATTTTCAAGAAGAATATTTAAAGAGAATCTACATCTTGTGAGACGAAGTCGGCCAACCCCGGAAGCTATCCCAGCTGTCCCAGCGATGAAATGGGGAAAAGCCCGCCACTTCCACTAGAATTAAACGACTACCATCGGTACCACTGGCTTATACGGCGTCAAATAGGTGCTATAAATTGTGAGTTCAAATATTTTATTTCTGTATTTTTTTTAATATTTAAGATGTTTTTTGCCATTTTAATTTTGACAGTACCACATAAGATATGTTTTAATTGCTGATGCGGGTTTATTGATTTTTAAATGCACCAGAAAATAACCCGTTTTGTACAATGTCCAGTAGTGCGTAGATGTGTTTCTGTATAGTATTTCTCCAGCAATGGTCATGTGGTGACATCAATGATGGTATTTTGAGTCGGACGTCACTGAAGGCCTAGGTGGGAAACACACGGCCCGCCACTGCCTTTGTGAGGCAGTGATCTAAAATATTTTGAAGGTTTAGATGCACAAAATGCAATCAACTGCACACTGTAAAAAATCCAAATAGAAATACAGTATTTCTTCCTCACATACTTTGTTTTTTGGTCAATGATTTTAATTTACTTCCCCTGCAGCCGGAGTCCCGTCGTTGGTGTTTTCTAATGGCAGAGACCTGCTAATCGGTGACATCCACGGCAACAGTCTGCACACTTTGGTGCAGTCACCAAACAGAGGGGTTCCAGTAGGAGTGGACTTTCATTTTCATCTCCATATGATTTTCTGGACTGACACCATTCAGAATAAGGTACTTATACATTACAATAACACATTTTAATCCCCAAGCAGGTTTGGTCCAGTTTCAAGTAGAGATGTGAATGTAACAGTGAATGTAAGAATATAAAAGTATAATCGCCTCATTATATTATTACCTATGCATTTGGTTATTTGATTTTTGTACGTACAAATTGATGGATAACTTGCTTTGAAATCGTAAGTCAAAGTGACAAGCAGATATTTAAGTATTTAAGTGTTTTTTTTTTTTCACAAACTATCATATGGTATATAATACTTAGAGGTGCTAAAAAATGTTTATTTTTTTTATCACATTCGAATCCTGAATTTTTAATTCATTTTCAAAAATCTATTTTTTTTTTTTTTTTGATGAATTAATTAAAAAATAGATTTTTTTTAGGCCATCTCTATGTGCACATATGTGTCATACGTCAGCAACCAAAAGGAAGTTTTGTAACTTGTAAGCTGTTTTCGTAAGGTGTTATTATTATACACAATAATACATTGCAAAACTCAGTTTGAATCAAGAATCGTCTTGAATCGAGTATCGATTATGAATCAAATCCTCACCCCGATAATCGGAATTGAATGGCGAGATGCCCAAAGATTCACACCAATAACAATTGAATATTTGTATATATATCAAAGTGTAAAACCTGAAATTTCATGTAATACATACATTGTTTTCTGTCAAAATGGAAACAATGAAAACATTTAGTAAGAAGGATGAAGTACCCACATTATCTCCAGGCTTTGGCAGGCCACATTAAATGATGTGTGAGGCCGGATCTGGCCCCCGGGCCTTGAGTTTGACCCCTGTGGTTTAGACGTATCAGAAAAAAATGATGCCGTAGCTAATGATTGCTGTTGGCTTAACCTCAGGCTGCAGAGACTGTAAGCGAAGTGCAGATAGGAAGGTCTTTCAATTAGGATTAGGCAGGTAAAAATCAAAGGACACATCATGAACATTAGTCCTGACAGATAAACGGACCAGTGTCGCAAGGCAGGCGACACCCTCCTTATTAGTGATCAGAGGCAGGTAAGTCCCCTGATCACAAACAAGAGAAAGTGTGGAGAACATTGCTCAGGAAACAGTGATGAAGTAACTGCAAGACATAGCCAAAACAGGAAGTGGAACAAAAATGACATCTGTAGCCTGGAAAAAAGCACTAAACACAGAAAAAGAACACAAAACCCTCAAAACTGTCATGCAGATCATGACACAGACGAGCACAATTTCAGCAAGATTGCTTTAAAAACATGGTGGCATCATCGCAAGGAAGGCGACTTAGAAACAAACTGTCCATTTTCAGATTATTCTAAAACACTATCTGTATTCCAGGTGTAGTTGTTATATGGCCACCACTGTTGAATGTGCCAGTTAATGTATGTCTGTGTTAAAAAGTAATTACAATACAATCAGCGCCATTTCACACTTTCATTTTAAAACTACTTTTGTATTCTATGTTCTGCATCTTCCATTGTAGATGCAGATTCCATTGTTTCTTAGTTGAAGGAGCTTGACAATAGCATACTCTTTCTACCTGCAATTTAAATCTTTGCCTGAGAGGCAATTAATGATATGTTGATGAAATAGTTATGTTGGATAGGAGTTATCGCTTGAAATATCTGACACAATAATTAAATGATGGCTGTTGGCCCCCGGGCATGGGGATCATAATGAAGGAGAAGCACTGTAAGGGCAAAGCCATAAGTATAATCTTTAGACCTATCTGATAAGGCAGCTATGACGGCCACATACCAGGGTGCACTTTTTGTAAGACGAGCTTGCTAAAAGTAATCATGCTGTATTTGTTTTCAGTGGCACCGTCCCTCTCTTTGCCCTGCCAAAAATGTTCCCCTGTCTCTCTGATGGTGCATCTTTTAAAGGGGATCTTTGTCAAATTAAAGAGCTGAATGATTAAAGTAGGCAGGGTGCAATCAGGGCATGTGAATGCAACCAGAGAGGTTAGACGACCACATCTACAGTTTCTCTTTAACCAGGTCAGTCGGTTGCCAAAAACCAAGGCTCTACTAATTAGCTGCAAGATATTAATAAGAAAAACTGTAATATGACTTCATGGAGTGTTATCAGATGGATTAATTCCCTTTCTTAATAATATTTGCCCATTATTTGTGCAAGCAGTGACCACCTAAGAGCTAATTGAACACCGACAATGCCATCTTTTGTGCGCAGGTGTTTTCTGTGGACATGGACGGCTCCAATAAGCAGGTGGTTTTAAATGTATCAGTTGACTACCCTGAGAACCTGGCGGTGGACTGGGTGAACAATAAACTGTATGTGGTGGAGGCCAGTGTCAACAGGATTGACATGGTGGATTTGGATGGAAGTAACCGGGTCACGCTCATCACCGAGAACCTCGGAAACCCGAGAGGACTGGCGCTGGACCCTACTGTCGGGTAAGCACCTCATGCCATTCACCGTGCCAACATACACTGTCTGTTTTGTGCTCCACTGGCACAGTGTGTGTGTGTGTGTGAGATTAGCAGATTGCCTGCAGTGGATTAGCCAGCAGCAATGTGAGTGATGACCCTAATTGTAATCCAATTCAAGGGAGGGGAGAGCCAGGTGGCTACAACTAAATTGCTTCTTTCAAATTATTTTGAGGTTGAGATGCACAACTACCAACCTGGGACTATAATACAATTACTGTATATTAAAATGTTTTAAAGGGGTCATGTCATGATTGTTTTTCTACATGTAAAACACTTATATCTAGTCTATATAACATAACATGTAATTGTGGTTATTTGGTCAAAATGTTGCATGCATTACGGTTTACAGACCATCTTTAAGCCGCTTTGACCGTCTCTTCAGGATGCACCGTCAGCCATGTTGTAGTTGTCAGTGCTTCCATATAGAGTCTATAGAATACGGGTGCCCACACTTTTTCTGCAGTCCAATTGACCAAGTGGAAGGGATCTACCTCATTCATATACAGTATATCATTTATATTAATGTATTTATGAAAGAGAGGTTAAGAAGTGTTTAATGATAATACAAGTTTCCTTCATAAAGACAAGAATATAAGTTGGTATGATTGTGATGACTTGCGTTGATTGGAATCAGACAGTAGTGATGATAACCTCCACTTTTTCAAATGGAGGAAAAAAAAAGTCCTCCTTTCTGTCCAATACCACATGAAAGTTTGTCCAGCTTCCATACTCCTTTTTATACACTTTACAAGAAATACATTGACGGCGAACTCCGTAGCTTGCTAGCTTTCTGAGACTCATATTTTGTTAGCGCAGGCAGGATGAAGCAGCGCTCTTATTGTGATGACAGGAACTGTGCGGTTGGTCTTTAGAGCTTTGACGGCAGGTACGGCGCGACAGTCTGTTGAAATAAAAAGTGTTTCTGGCCTTCCTGTTGGTCGTTTTTTCTTAATAATGATCTGCCAGCAGCCAGCGCCATCCCACAAGACCCTCGGATGTTGTTAATGTCAATCAAGTGACCAAAGTCACGTCTTGGTGAAGATTGATGATCGCTAATCTTTCAGTCTATTTTTTTAACGCCTGGCTGGCATTAGAACTGACTGACACACCCTCCTGATGGGTCGTGGTTAGGGCCTTGCATGGCAGCTCCCGCCATCAGTATGTGTGTGTGAATGAGTGAATGTGGAAATAGTGTCAAAGCGCTTTGAGTACCTTGAAAGTAGAAAAGTGTTATACAAGTATAACCCATTTACAAACCCCAAAAGCAGTGAAGTTGTCACGTTGTGTAAATGGTAAATAAAAAGAGAATACAATGATTTGCAAATCCTTTTCAACTTATATTCAATTGAATAGACTGCAAAGACAATATATTTCATGTTCACACTGAGAAACATTATTTTTTGTAAATATTAGCTCAGTTCAGTTCAGTTCAGTTCAGTTTCAGTTTATTTGGAACATGCATACACTACAATGTAATTCATCACATATTTCTAGTTGTTTCATTACAGCACGTCCGAAAAGGAGTAGAAAGAAGCTGATCTTATTTCATTTGGAATTTGATGCAAAGACTTATTTGGAACATCCCACAGGTGAACAGGCTAATTGGGAACAGGTGGGTGCCATTAATGCTAAAAGGTACATACAGCTTTTGGAGCAACATATGTTGCCATCCAAGCAACGTTATCATGCTTATTTCAGCAAGACAATGCCAAGCCACGTGTTACAACAGCGTGGCTTCATAGTAAAAGAGTGCGGGTACTAGACTGGCCTGCCTGTAGTCCAGACATTGAAAATTAGTGGTGCAGTATGAAGGCTAAAATATGGGAAGGGAGACTGTTGAACAACTTAAGCTGTACATCAAGCAAGAATGGGAAAGAATTCCACTTCAAAAATGTGTCTCCTCAGTTCCCAAACCATTACTGAGTGTTGTTAAAAGGAAAGGCCATGTAACACAGTGGTAAAAATGCCTTTTTTGCAATGTGTTGCTGCCATTAAAGTATAAGTTCATGATTATTTGCCAAAAAAAAAAAAAGTTTCTCAGTGTGAACATGAAATATCTTGTCTTTGCAGTCTATTCAATTGAATATAAGTTGAAAAGGATTTGCAAATCATTGTATTCTCTTTTTATTTACCATTTACACAACGTGACAACTTCAGTGGTTTGGGGCTTTGTACATATCATGAATGTGCCTGTTACTAAATTACGTACATACTTAGACAAGGTATATAAAACATTGTTGCAGGTTATTTTAGAGGACTTTATAGGTGGAAATAATTGAATCCCCATTACCTGCATTGTTAAATGACTTGCTAGTGTTTATTTTAGAGAGAAAGTCATGTGTTCTTGTCCCACAGAGATTGTGAGTGATTGGCAAAATTCCTAAAAAAAATGCGCACTGTGTTGTGGCAAATGTGTCATTTTCTTTGTGTACATAGAAAGTGTATTATAAGTTGAAAAAGATTTGCAAATCATTGCATTTTGTTTTTATTTACCATTTACACAACGTGCCAACTTCACTGGTTTTGGGTTTTGTACATCATAAGTGTTATTTATTTTTGGTTAGCTGTACATTTAACTGAAATGTCCCCTCCACAGCTATATGTTCTTCTCAGATTGGGAGGCCCTCAATGGACAACCAGGTCTTGAACGTGCTTATATGGATGGAACCAACCGTTATGGGATCATCAGGAGTAAACTGGGCTGGCCAGCTGGCATCACAGTGGACATTGAGGCCAAGCGTATTTACTGGGTGGATAGTCGCTATGATTACATTGAAACTGCAACCTATGATGGGCTTCATAGGTAAATGACATATTTTTTCATTAATTAATTAATTTCCTCATTATATTTTTTATATAAATATGTTTTTAAATAGGCAGTGCATAAATATTCAATTAATTGTATGCTTTATGGGATATCTTAATGCATACTTTTTCAACCAATCTTTAAATATTGAAGGTTTACAGCATTATGTAATATCTGAGTAAGAACTCAATTTATTTTGACGGTGACATCCATCCCAAGATAGCCAATGTCATGTCTTCTCTTCCTGTCCCAATTGTTAAAGTATCTATTTAAGACGTTCAGGAAATCTATATTACTAAACCAGACTGTAGGTATGTAACAATAGCAACATTTTATATCATTGTTATTGTGATCAAAATTACCACGGTTATCATTATTACCACGTTATTGTTAAATGTGACCAAAAATTACTCACACTTTTACTCTTTTAACCAATTTTTAAATACTGTATACAAACACACATGACACACACTACTTTCCTTGGTAGAAGAAACATTACAAATTGTTTAGCAGCCACTATAAGCGGTAGAAAATGGATTGATGGATTATTTGAGTGTTTAAATATGTTTATCTTTTTCCGTTTTAATTTTTCAAAAGTTTTACAGTGCTTTTTGATGATAAAAACACAACAGGGGTTGCACATCTTGTTTAGGTGACATCACACAGGCTTTTTTCCTGTTGTTTACATGTCGGACGTCCGTGTATGGAGCAAGCACAGTCTGTCGGTTTAATAAGCATTTGAATACCTTAATTGCTTAGACAATAATGTGTTTGAATACATTTAGTTTGGAGTGTGACGTTTGTCATTTGTAAGTTCATTAATTTGTTTTCAACTGAATTCAAGTACTTTATTTAGCCGTCAGTTTAGAGAGCATAGAAAAAAGGCACAATAACAAACATCAATTACACACCCACACAAACATTAAGCAACACGACGCCGATATCATGAAAGAATAAATATACAATAAATCTTTTGGATAGCTAAATTCCTCAGAATTAGAGTCCCTTAATCCTCAATCAATGATACAATAATATACAGAGAGTTTATATTGATAAAATACTAGTAGTTAATCAATATTACAATACATACACGGTAGTACCTCAACTTACAAACTTAATTGGTTCTTTAACAGAGCTCATAACTGAAAACACTCATATTTCAAATCAGCGTCTCCCACTGAAATGAATCAAAATCAATTTAATTGGTGCTTGCCCCCCCACAGAACAGCACACTTTTAACATGTAAAATGCTTTTTAAATAGAAAAATAAACTTTTGGATAAGAAATTCTTAAGGAAAAACAATACAATAGACTACAAACAACTTTGCTAGTTTTATGAAGTAAGGTAATAATAATTTACAATATTTACCGAGGACAGTGGACTTCCAGCTGCTTCTCTATCAAACACACCATCAGCAGCTTTTCCATATTTTAGATCTTATTTTAACATCCTTGGCTGGCTTGGACTTATTCTGCTTCAGTATGCTGCAGACTAGCAGTGCTACACTTGAATTGCTTTGACAAGTTACGTCATGTTTTTGATGAGTTCTTTCTTTCATTCAATGAATATCATCCACTTCTTTTCAGCACTGTCCTTCACACTAAATTTCTCCCTTAACCTGGTTGGAAAACAATGTAATGTCTATTTCTAGCTATAACCAAACGCTAGCAAATTAGACCAGATGTTTTGGGCGGATTACCTGCAAAGTTTATTGAAATGCGGTTAGAAATCACCATTGTATGATCATTTTAATTTGAAAGGGTAATACTAACGCTCTGTAATCGTTTCAGCCCCACAAGACTGCAAAGAAAAAGTGCTCGCATTCAAATCTTTAACTACTATGATTGTTGCTCTTATACCAAGCAAGTATCCTACTGATTTTGTTCCCAAATGCTTATGTCCACTAACAGGAAGACTGTTGTTCATGGAGGGGCTGTGGTCCCACACCCGTTTGGGATCAGCCTGTTTGAGCACAGTGTATATTTCACCGACTGGACAAAGATGGCAGTGATGAAAGCAAACAAATTCACAGACACACGTCCTCAGGTGGTCTACACCACGTCGCAGACGCCGCACGGTGTGGCAGTGATACATCCTTTTAAACAGCCACTTGGTACAGTCACCCTCAATTCTTCAATTGTGTCTTGATGATGATTGATGCAAACTTTCTTTTCTTGTTATATTTTCAGTGGCAAACCCTTGCAGTGAGAGCAAAGGTGGGTGTGATCAAATATGCGTTTTGAGTCACAGGAGTGACAATGGAGGGTTAGGCTATCGCTGCAAGTGTCGCATCGGCTACGACCTACAAACCGATGGCAAGAGATGTTTGGGTATGAAAACCTGTTTTTATATAATATCTTTAACTACAGTCATCCTTCAATGTTGTGTTTCTTCTGATTGACTGTTTCTAGCTGTGCGGCAGTTTCTCCTCTTCTCCAGTCAACTGGCTGTGAGAGGGATCCCCTTCAACCTCTCCTCTCAGGAGGACATCATCTTGCCCATCACTGGATCGCCATCCTACTTTGTCGGGGTGGACTTCAGCGCCAAGGATGATGCTATCTTCTTCTCGGACACAGCAAAAGATATTATCTACAAACAGAAAGTAGATGGGACTAGTGAGTATTTTGCCTTTTACTGTAGTTGACCTGTTAATAGTCATTGTTCATCTAGCCAAGATGTAGAAGTACAAAATACAAAAGCAGTGAAGTTGTCACGTTGTGTAAATGGTAAATAAAAAGAGAATACAGTGATTTGCAAATCCTTTTCAACTTATATTCAATTGAATAGACTGCAAAGACAAGATATTTCATGTTCACACTGAGAAACCTTGTTATTTTTTGCAAATATTAGCTCATTTGGAATTTGATGCCTGCAACATGTTTCAAAAAAGCTGGCACAAGTGGCAAAAAAGACTGAGAAAGTTGAGGAATGCTCGTCAGACACTTATGTGGAACATCCCACAGGTGAACAGGCTAATTGGGAACAGGTGGGTGCCATGATTGGGTATAAAAGCAGCTTCCATGAAATGCTCAGTCATTCACAAACAAGGACGGGGCGAGGGTCACCACTTTGTCAACAAATGCCTGAGCAAATTGTTTAAGAACAACATTTCTCAACCAGCTATTGCAAGGAATTTAGGGATTTCACCATCTAAGGTCTGTAATATCATCAAAAGGTTCAGAGAATCTGGAGAAATCACTGCACGTAAGCGGAAAGGCTGTGACCTTCGATCCCTCAGGAACCATTAATGCTGAAAGGTACATACAGGTTTTGGAGCAACATATGTTGCCATCCAAGCAATGTTATCATGGACGCCCCTGCTTATTTCAGCAAGACAATGCCAAGCTACGTGTTACAACAGCGTGGCTTCATAGTAAAAGAGTGCGGGTACTAGACAGGCCTGCCTGTAGTCCAGACATTGAAAATGTGTGGTGCAATATGAAGGCTAAAATATCAGAAGGGAGACTGTTGAACAACTTAAGCTGTACATCAAGCAAGAATGGGAAATAATTCCACTTCAAAAATGTGTCTCCTCAGTTCCCAAACCTTTACTGAGTGTTGTTAAAAGGAAAGGCCATGTAACACAGTGGTAAAAATGCCTTTTTTGCAATGTGTTGCTGCCATTAAAGTATAAGTTCATGATTATTTGCAAAAAATAAGAATAAAGTTTCTCAGTGTGAACTTGAAATATCTTGTCTTTGCAGTCTATTCAATTGAATATAAGTTGAAAAGGATTTGCAAATCATTGTATTCTCTTTTTATTTACCATTTACACAACGTGACAACTTCACTGCTTTTGGCTTTTGTATTTAAAAACATCCACCAAAAAGTGATGCGCCACTGCACTGAGTAGACATGTTGTTTTTGGAGCGGCTCTTGTTCTTCTCTTCTGGTCCACTTGAGGAAAATGCATGCTGACAGTCTGTTTATTTAAATACCATCTCTGAGTTTAGGAGAGTTCTAACTGCTTTGATCTGCACAGGCAGGGAGGTGTTGGCAGCAAACAGAGTGGATGGTGTCGAGGACCTGGCTTACGACTGGATTTCTACAAATCTCTACTGGACTGACCCGCGATACAGGAGCATATCCGTTATGAAGGTTGCAGATAAATCCAGGCGGGCTATCATACAGAACCTCAACAACCCAAGGGCCATCGTGGTGCATCCTCTTGTTGGGTACATCAACATAGGACCTGATGATTAGTTCTGAATACACATTTACACCTGGTCTCATCTCATTGTAAACAGTGTATACAACTAGTTGCAGCTAATATAGAGCGTAAGAGCCTCAATGAGTATTTTAGGGAAAATAGTTCAATTAAACAGTGATTAATCTGCTTGCTATAACTTTAGTCTTTTTCTAACAAATACACATGCATTACTTAAAAAAAAGATTTGGGCACTACATGCGGTCCAGACTTGATCAATTTTTTGTTAGTTAACACTCAAACGAAACAACGGAATATGAATTGAAGCATTTTTCTAATTGAATTAATGGATTTAATTGTTGTAGTCCTTTATCAACATGAGTGTATGTCGCTCAACAGTGCATGTTTGTTTGTTTACCGAGCTCAAATAAAACTGCTCCTTATTAAATAATTCATATTTAGTCCAGCAATTTGATTTTTTTATGTAGCCTTTAAAAACCAGTGGCTTCACAAACCACAAGGACATCCCCTGATCTGAACCCACAAGCTTTTGTTTCCAATAGCCTCAAAGTCGAATGGCCTCTGCATCCACTGGAAGAGATTAGTGCAGCATGAAGGGCCGCAATGTCGCAGAAAGTTCCTGGAACATTATAATAAAGATGGATTTGCATTGTATTATACTGTATACACTGTTTATTTAACAGTCTAACTGCTAAACACTCATTAAGCAATTCTTGTTGTTTCATTTGCTTTTCCAGGTATATTTTTTGGACCGACTGGTACCGGCCTGCAAAGATTATGAGGGCTTGGGGAGATGGATCACATGCCCTGTCCATCGTAAACACCACCCTCGGCTGGCCTAATGGTCTCGCTATTGACTGGACGTAAGTCGCATTACAGCAAAATCATTTGAGTTTTATGAAGTTTATTTTGACACCTTGCCTTCTGCTTTATCTCTTCCCAGCTCCATGCGTTTGTTTTGGGTCGATGCCTTCTTTGACAAAATTGAGCATAGCAATTTTGATGGACACAACAGGCTTTCTTTGGACCGCATTACTCAGATGTCGCATCCATTTGGCCTCACAATTTTCGAAGGTAATTATATAGCTTAATAACAATAGATCAGCGGTGTCCAAAATGTGGGGGCTACTTTCATACATTTTGTACATTAAAGACACTAAAAGCAGAACAATGTAGGTCAATCAATATATTAGGGTAGGAATATTTTTGTTGCAACTCACGATTCGATCCGATTCAGAGTCTTGGAGTGACGTTTTGATTCAGAATAGATTCTTGATTCACACCGATTCTCACAGTACATTTGGTATAATAAATAAATACAACCTTTTCAAAACAGGTTACAGGTTACAAAACCACGTTTTGGTTGCTAACAGCAAGTAAGCTTGGAGATGGCCTGAAAACATATTAAATAAAAATACATTTATGAATCATTTTAGAACCTGACTAAATTGGAATCGTGATTCTGATGTGAATTAGTGTAATAGCTTATCTACCTCAGTTGAGACACAACACGCATTGCTGCGGTAGTTGTGATCTTTGACCTTAAGATTCAGGAGACGGGAGGCGACATGTAGGTAAGAATCTTCCTAGCAGTCTAGTGCAGGGATGTCAAAGTGGTTTTTATTGAGGGCCACATGGCAGTTATAGCTGCCATCAGAGCGTAACAGCCAATAATGTATGAATATGCCTCTGGATTTCATTATTAATTGTATCAATTGTTTTAAGTACACTGTCAATGTTACAATACAAACTTTACATTTACAAAATTTTACGGTAAAATATTGCGTTTTTTTTAATTTCTTACAACATTTTACGGTAAATATTAAAACAGTACCACTGTTTCATTTTTTGTTTTTTAGGGAAAAAGCTGGCAGCTTAGTTGCCAGAATGTTTGTGTTAAATTGACATTGGTTTTTACAACATGATATTGTTCATGGAAAAACTGTACAAATTATTTTTTTATTCTGGCAATTTAGCTGCCAGTTTTTCTACTGTAAAAACAGATGTATTAGTTTTTCCATTTACAGTAATATACCATTAAAAACAAGATTTTACAGTAAAAATATGGCAGCTCAGTCGACAGAATTTTAACGCAAAAAAAAAAAAGGTAGCTTTTTTCAATTTACAGTAATATGCTGTAAAGAACACCATACATGGGTAGTTTGCTGTAAAATCATAAGTCAAGCAGATATTTAAGAATTTATTTTTATTTAGACAAAAACATGTTTGGAAAGTATGATAATATACCGTATTATTTGTTGCAATAATGGATACTGTTAAAGTTGAAAAGGTATGCAATTTCAAGCAGTACATATATTTTTTCTGTCAAAATGAAAAAAATCCATGACATTTAATGAGAAAATATGAAGTACTTTATTGACACATATCATTTCAAGGTGTTTGCGGCGGGCCAGATAAAATGATGGCCTTGACTTTGACACCTGTGGTGTAGTGCATGCAAAGCATTGCCGATGGCAGCAATTACAAACGCACATTTTGCAAAGCAACATTCAGCATAAACAGCAGTCAGTCCATCAGCCCTCAACTGGAAGGCGAGTCTGGCATATAAAGGTGCCTGAATAGCAACAACAAACAGGTGTGGTTTGGCTGCCAATCTGGGACAGGTGAGGGAAACAGCGCTCCGGGAGCCCGACAGGAAGTGAAAGGAAAATAAGAGCGCTGACCAAGGAATAAATACAGAAAATAAGGAAGCACAAGAATACAGGCAGACCTGACTGACAAGTAATGACACTTAAGCAAACTTGAAGACTTAGCATGTCTTGCAGGAAAGGTTCCTCATGACAGGAGACACAAATCAACAACCATATACAGAAAGATCCACAGGTGGTCGGACATTTTGGTTGCCAGGTCTAATTTTTTGAGGGTAATTGGTTCTTCTCCATTTTTTCTTAGTTTTTGTGTGTAATGTTCTAATCGAGGACATTTTTATTTTCTAATAAATGCACTTTGGAAACCCCTGATATAGGTAATCAAAATGAATATTTCTCATCAATGACTTTTTCATGTATGACTTCTCAAGGTTATGCCTATTTCACTGACTGGCGCCTGGGTGGAATTGTCCGTGTCCGCAAGACTGACGGTGGCGAGATGGTGGTGATCCGACGAGGAATTACTCATATCATGCACGTCAAATCTTTCAACTCCAACTCTCAAATTGGTCAGTAGCTTTTATCACCAGCGCATTTATAGCACTTCTGCCCCTTACCTCTCTCCATTCCTACTCATGTCAGGTTCTAACCAATGCAACCGGCCGACAAATCCAAATGGGGACTGTAGCCACTTTTGCTTCCCAGCCCCTGACTTTCACAGGGTATGTGGATGTCCGTATGGCATGAAGCTGTCCCCCGACCGGCAGACGTGTGTGGAGGACCCCTCAAGTGAGCCGCCAACACTGCAATGCGGCGCTAACTCCTTCTCCTGTGGCAATGGCAAATGTGTCCCAAACAGCTATCGATGTGACGGTGTTGACGACTGCCATGACAACAGCGATGAGACCAATTGTGGCATCAACAGTAATGTTTTTTTTAAATTCCGGACCAACAGTTTTCATACATTGTCTGTATAATATTTATTTTTGTCCCCCCAGACAGCACTTGTTCCCCTTCTGCATTCACCTGTGCTAATCAGCGTTGTGTGCCAGCCACGTGGCGATGTGACAGCCACAACGACTGTCTGGACAACAGCGATGAGTCCAGCTGCCCAACACATGCACCCAGAACCTGCTCGGCCAATCAGTTTACCTGCGCCAACCACCGCTGTGTCCCACTTACCTGGCGCTGTGACACGGATAACGACTGTGGGGATGGTTCAGATGAAGCCGACTGCTGTAAGTTCAACAGCAAACCTTAACACTGGCACACGCAGTACATGTTTGGACACACCTTCTCATTCAATGCATTGTTTTCTTTATTTTCATGACTATTTACATTGTAGATTGTCACATCAAAACTAAGAATGAACACATGTGGAGTTATGTACTTAACAAAAAAAGGTGAAATAACTGAAAACATGTTTTATATTCTAGTTTCCTCAAAATAGCCACCCTTTGCTCTGATTAGGCAAAGGGGCCAACAAGTGCTAAACACCTCTGGGGACTCCAAGACTGTTGGAAAACCATTGCAGGTGACTACCTCTTGAAGCTCATGGAGAGAATGCCAAGAGTGTGCAAAGCAGTAATCAGAGCAAAGGGTGGCTATTTTGAAGAAACTAGAATATAAAACATGTTTTCAGTTATTTCACCTTTTTTTGTTAAGTACATCAAATCAAATCAAATTAAGCTTTATTTATAAAGCGCTCTTCATACATAAAAAATGCAAGGCAAAGTGCTTTACAAAGTTAAAAACAATAGCCCGGTGACCCCTATCCCCCATTATCACATACGTACGCACGGACACAGATACCAAACACAAACGAACACACACACACACACAACATACGCACATTTGCAACTATACGGACTGATGATTGCATGGCTGAGTACAGAGGAGACGTGTGAGTAAACACTATCACATCTGCACCAGGAGGTCATCAGACCATGGCCACCAGGACGCTGACACAAAAGCTTACCCACAAGCATGGCCGATAACCCCTGAGGTAGATGGCTCATCTGAGGAATGTTGGAAAATAAAAATAATAAGACTTGTAAAATAGTAAGAACCATGAGTAGAGATAAATAATAAAATTTATTTTATTTTTAAGACATCCATCCATCCATCCACTTTCTACCGCTTGTCCCGTTCGGGGTCGCGGGGGGTGCTGGAGCCTATCTAAGCTACAATCGGGCGGAAGGCGGGGTACACCCTGGACAAGTCCCCACCTCATCGCAGGGCCAACACAGATAGACAGACAACATTCACACTCATATTCACACACTAGAGCCAATTTAGTTTTGCCAATCAACCTATCCCCAGGTGCATGTCTTTGGAAGTGGGAGGAAGCCGGAGTACCCGGAGGGAACCCACGCAGTCACAGGGAGAACATGCAAACTCCACACAGAAAGATCCCGAGCCTGGGATTGAACCCAAGACTACTCAGGACCGAAGATTAATATAAATATATATATATATATATATATATATACACTAGTACTACCGTTCAAAAGTTTGGGGTCACATTGAAATGTCCTTATTTTTGAAGGAAAAGCACTGTACTTTTCAATGAAGATAACTTTAAACTAGTCTTAACTTTAAAGAAATACACTCTATACATTGCTAATGTGGTAAATGACTATTCTAGCTGCAAATGTCTGCTTTTTGGTGCAATATCTACATAGGTGTATAGAGGCTCATTTCCAGCAACTATCACTCCAGTGTTCTAATGGTACAATGTGTTTGCTCATTGGCTCAGAAAGCTAATTGATGATTAGAAAACCCTTGTGCAATCATGTTCACACATCTGAAAACAGTTTAGCTCGTTACAGAAGCTACAAAACTGACCTTCCTTTGAGCAGATTGAGTTTCTGGAGCATCACATTTGTGGGGTCAATTAAACGCTCAAAATGGCCAGAAAAAGATAACTTTCATCTGAAACTCGACAGTCTATTCTTGTTCTTAGAAATGAAGGCTATTCCACAAAATTGTTTGGGTGACCCCAAACTTTTGAACGGTACTGTATATATATATATATATATATATATATATATATATATATATATATATATATATATATATATATATATATATATATATATATATACATATATATATACATATATATATACAGTAAATAAATATAACTAAATAAAATATTTCATAACTAATAGGATAAAAAGTAAAATACAAATGACTTCAATAAAATAATATTAGGTAAAAGCCAAATTAAAAAGGTGGGTCTTCAGCCTGCTCTTGAAAACATGACCGTTCTCCGCAGAACATAACTCCACATGTGTTCATTCATAGTTTTGATGTGACAATCTACAATGTAAATAGTCATGAAAATAAAGAAAACACATTGAATGAGGAGAAGGTGTGTCCAAACTTTTGGCCTGTACTGTAGATTAATACACCACCCTCGCAATTATAAAAAGTTCCTGCAAATAATCATATTTAATCTATTGATGTTCTTTAAACTTAAAACAAGTATTCCTCCATCTTAAACAAGAGCTCCATTGACACTGGGATTAAAGTTCATATATTTTTTTCTTTCTAAGCACTCTATAGTTGTTTTTGTTTTTATTGGCCCACAGTTTATCCCAAAACACGTTTTGAAGGACAACTAGGACCACACACAAAGTAAAAACAGAATATTAATCAGAAAACATGGCAGAAATGTTGGCTTTGTTTGTTTAACTTGTCTTGAAAAACTCAATATACAAATGAATTTTAGATTTATTCAAATCAACGTGACAGAAATTGACATAAAGACGACAAAAAAGAAATTACTGCCAAAATTCCAAACTTTTGACAAACAGGGAACTTACTATAAAAAAAAAAGCAGGTAGTTGCTCACACTTCCTAATACTTTCTGTAAGAAATTACATGAACCAACTTGAAAAATGTCTCAACTATAACCTTAGCGGAGAAACCCAGAAAACAAAAGAACAAAAAGGTGTAATGTAAGGAAAAAAGTTCAAAAGTTCTACCACAAAGCTGACATACAGGCAGTTTTGTATTTCAATACAATTGCACATTGCATTGGTTTTAGCCTGTTTTGTGAATTGAATATTTAAAAACAATATTTGTAGTCCCAGGTCTAGACAGTAAATTGTCCTCCAGCCATTAGAATGTGGCCAAAATGTGTCCACAGATCTGAGTTCGACATGCCTTCCAGACCAGTTTCAGTGTCCAGACCAACGCTGCATCGCACCCAACTATATCTGCGATGGCGATAGAGACTGTGTGGATGGGGCAGATGAGCAAGGATGCAGTAAGTAACATTGTGGTCTTACACATCCTACCAAGACAAAAACGCTTTAAGATGAATTGTGTCTTTTCTGACTTATACATTTTGTTACAATGTTGGATACTCATGTTAAACAATTCCAAAGTGTTGAATCATAAGGTTCAAGCCATTGGGCGTGAGCTTCCGCACAGTTTTGGATGCCTCCAGAGTATTTCTTTAAATCAGTGACCTCACAGATTGACGGCTGTACTTATGTGGGCATTCTTGGACTTACTGTATTGTGTGCCACTCTGCTGAGCTCACATAACTAAAGGGGCGGCATGGCGTAGTGGGTAGAGCGCCCGTGTCAGAAACCTGAGGGTTGCAGGTTCGCTCCCCGCCTCTTACCATGCCGTTGTGTCCTTGGGCAGGACACTTCACCCTTGCCCCCTTGACATTCTCAATTCCTTGGATATCTTTTTATACCCCTTTCCTGTTTTATGCAGTTCAATTACCTTTTCTCGCAGATCCTTTGACAATTCTTTTGCCTTCCCCATTACTCAGAATCCAGAAACAACTGTGCAGCACTAGATGAAAGATGCAATGGTCTGTCAGAAGCCCAGAAACTCACTGACCTTTTATACACACACATTAATTACAAACAAACATGTCACAGGTGAGGATTGGAGCCTTGATTAGCCATTCAAACCTGTTTGTGTCAACGTTTGTGCATGTAATCAGATCAAAGTCACTGGGGTATGTAAACTTTTGATCAGGGTCATTTGGGTACTTTATTTTGTCATTTTGATTGAAAAAGAGTAGACACAGTTGTTTGCCAATAAATAGCTTCACACAACCATTAAGCATGAGTGGAAGAAAGGTTTTTGTGTTATCATTCATGGATGGATGGATGGATTCTCTGAAGAATGGCCAAGAAATCATAAATTCTCCCAGGGTATGTAAACTTATGAGCACGACTGTAAGTACTGGTAGATAATAACTGTGACTGTGGATCAAAATACATGCAAAACTTACACCAAAAGCATATGGCTAGACCGCAAAGAAGTA
This sequence comes from Entelurus aequoreus, assembly GCF_033978785.1. Classification (NCBI taxonomy): domain Eukaryota; kingdom Metazoa; phylum Chordata; class Actinopteri; order Syngnathiformes; family Syngnathidae; genus Entelurus; species Entelurus aequoreus. The sequence goes on along the minus strand of NC_084744.1, from coordinate 39,116,796 downwards.
CTTTAATTGCAGAATATAATCATCATAGGTCCCCTTTATATTTCGGCCCCTCTATAAACAATGATGCTTTCCTCCCTGTGATCATTAAAACATTCAAATGTGATCCAAATACCTAAAGTCTCTGCAAGATGCCACAAGCATTTGCTTTGTTTAATGAATGCTTTCCGACGTTTGCACAACAATATGTCAGTATATATAGAACACAAAGAAATGAGATTTACCCTGCTCAACTGGATTTTACAGTCTACGACTGCACTGCAAGCCAGTTCAAGTGCACCCGAGGTCACCAGTGCATCAACTCCTTCTACCGCTGTGATGGTGTCTTTGACTGCACCGATCGCTCGGATGAGCAAGGCTGTCGTAAGTAGTGAAGCAATCCTTACACTTCTGTAGGTATGCTCGATGCCTGATGAATTCAAATACAAGAGCTTTATGAAAATTATTCCTATTGGGACACTTTTTGAGTGTAGTTCCACTGCAAATAGGGGGCTACATTGCCTTAGGCTAAATGACCACCTTATAACTTTGCATAAACCAATTATCTTTGTAAAGGATTTCTGATACATTCCATCTCTTGTATTAGATCACATTAGATTGTGCAAGAGTACTATGGTTACTGGGGTTCAATTCCCACCTTCTACCTTCCTAGTCACGTCCGTTGTGTCCTTGGGCAAGACACTTCACCCTTTGCCTCTGATGGCTGCTGGTTAGCGCCTTGAATGGCAGCTCCCGCCATCAGTGTGTGAATGTGTGTGTGAATGGGTAAATGTAGAAATACTGTCAAAGCGCTTTGAGTACCTTGAAGGTAGAAAAGCGCTATACAAGTATAACCCATTTATCATTTATTTATTTATCATTACATGCTGTCATTTGAATGGTATTTGTGCATATTTCTCAGCAACAAGGCCTCCAGGCATGTGCCATCACGAGAGCGAGTTCCAGTGCCAGTCGGACGGCAGCTGTGTGCCGTCCACCTGGGAGTGTGACGGACATGCTGACTGCCAGGACGGCAGTGACGAGCACCAAGCCTGCCCACCTCGTACGTGCCCCACCACACTCTACCGTTGTGACAATGGCAATTGTGTGCTGCTCAGCTGGCTGTGCGATGGCGACAACGACTGCAGGGACATGAGCGATGAGCGAAACTGTCCCACGCCGCCTTTTCGATGCCGGGGCTGGCAGTGGCAGTGTCCTGGATATAGTCTGTGCATCAACCTCACCAGCGTGTGTGATAACACTCCTGACTGTCCCAATGGTGCAGACGAGTCTCCACTTTGCAGTAAGACTTCCTTCACTTCCATTGTGTTGTTTATCTGTCTTTGCGTTGCATTCAAATCATGCATGTGTGTGATTTGACTTTTTGTTAACCTGAAAATGATTTGTGATTTTCATTTTTTTGCTTTTCTCACAACTTTCAGATGAGCCTTTGCCAGGTAGGAACAAGTCTATAACTTGGTAGAAATGCTGCAGACTATGATTTGACAGATTTAACATTTTAACAAATTTTTCTAAATGCTCTTCTCCACCCCCAAAAAGTAACACATTGTTATTTGGGCATGCTTTATTTAGCTATTGCCTAAAATGAAAACACTACACGCTATGAAAAAAACAAATGAATGAATAAATGAATCTGCTCATTCGGTGGTTAGCCTAATGTTTAGCATGCACAGTCAGGCATATTTATGTAGAGTTTGCATGCTCTACCTTTATTGGTGGGAGATTACTCCGGGTACTCTGGCTTCTTCCCACATTCCAAAAAAGTGCAAGTTAGCTTAATTAAATCGTCTAAAATGGTCAATACTGCGAGTGTCAATGGTTGTTGGTCTATGGGTGCAGTTGGCTGGTGACCAGTCTAGGATGTACGCCACATGGGCGTACATCCATTACCCTAATGGTAATAAGCGCTATAGAAAATGAATATTTGGGTTTTCCTTTTTGGGGCACATAACCTCATTAAACCTGACCATCCAAACACAGTCCCCACAAGTAGAATATAACCTAAAACCACTTCATCACTCCATCTAGTTGTCTTTTTAACCCTTCATCAATCTGGGACAATGTAATTTTTCCATCGTTTCAGAACTCATTTTTATGTTCCTTTGCACGTCTGATGCAACCATCACTCTAGAACAGTGTAAAATCTAGAATTATTAGACCACATAACCATTTTTCCATTACTACAGTCCTAACTTTATATTCCTTAGCCAGTCTTAAGCATCCATTACTCTGGAACATCATTACAGTAGATCACATAACCTTTATTCCATTGCTTCATAATCCAATGTGTATATCCTTTGGACTTCTAACTCTGAAACAATGTTACATTTTGACTCATTAGACCATGTGACAATTTTTCCTCCACAAGCTTTCTGATTTCTTAGCACATCTGATGCAACCATAAATCTAGAAGAGTCTAAAATATTCAGTCGATACACTTTTCCGCCCCAAACCGTTCATAAAACATCAATGAGTTTAGCAACCATTTTATTTTAGTAGTTTCACCCAACTCTGCAGACCAATGACAATGTAAGCACAGGATATGCCTTCATGGTAGAAATGACATTGTATTAATTAAGATGAAATAATGTGTCATCTTCTGAAACATACAGTACATTAACACTGCATTTAAATAAGCACCGGTAGGTAAGAACCTACCGGTGCTTATTTAAATGCAATGAGCAGTAACTTTTTTGGCCTTTCTTTGTTTTAAATGTAGAATACCTTTTTAACAAAATACCTTAACTGGTATTGATCATACGTGTCTTTATTCTGGAGTGCATGTACTGTGAATTATACTGTTGTCTGGTTTTGATTGGCTTGTTGTAATTTTTCCTTCTCAGATCAGGAGAGCTGCTCAGACAACAATGCTGGCTGCACCCACGGTTGTATCCAAGGGCCCTTTGGTGCCCAGTGCACTTGCCCCGTTGGCTATCAACTGAGTAATGACTCTAAAACTTGTGAGGATGTTGACGAATGTCACCCTCCTGGGTTATGTAGCCAGCATTGTGTTAACGAGAGAGGCTCTTTCCGCTGTCACTGCCAAGATGGTTACACTCTGGAAGTGGACCAGCGGACCTGCAAGGCCTCAGGTGATGAAGCATATACCTAATGTTACTACCCTTTTTTCTAAAGCCTAGGGTTTGCAAGACTGAGCTATAATTAAATAGGCACTTTTCCCCTTTGTCTCCTTTTGCTGCTCGGATTCCTTTAGATAAGATAAATAACATATACGTCAACCACTGTGGTAATTAAGACAAACAGAGGACCTTTTATGGGGAGCGTGCCTCCTTCACACAGATAACCTGTTGAAAGGAATCACAGTACAATAGTTCTCATTATTTGTGCAAAACTGAATTCCCCAAGGATGACCATTTGAGAAGGGTCTATTTACCAGCCCTGTCAGAGGGTTAAGTTGACAAGCACAAGCCAACAAGTGCTTCCATCAGCATGAGAATAGACATGAGAAGGTATTCCATGTTTGTTAACAGATTCTCGTCAAGCCTTCTTGTTGGTAGCCAGTCGGAATCAGATCGTGCAAGATGACATCAGCACTCAGCCCAACGTGGTGCATCCGCTGGTCCGAGATGGACGCAACATCGTGGCCCTTGACTTCGACTCTGTCACAGACCGCGTGTACTGGTCTGACACCAGCCAGGACAGGATCTGGAGCGCTTACAAAAATGGCAGCGATCGAACTGTGGTGAGTTTGACACAGTAAAAAAAAAAGGAATTCACTTGCAATCAAGTTGACTTCAAGTGAAGACATTTGTTGACAGGTCTTTGACAGTGGGGTGACAGTGACAGAGAGCCTTGCACTGGACTGGGTGGGCCGGAACCTCTACTGGAGTGACTATGTTCTGGAGACAATTGAGGTTTCCAGCCTTGATAATACTCACCGGAGCGTGTTGGTCAGCGAGAATGTCACAAACCCTCGAGGCCTGGTGCTGGACCCAAGAGACAGGTCAGCGCATTAGTACATGGTATTATCTCTGTCTGTCATTATCCCATTGGTGCTAAACATTTTGTCTTGCAGTACACACCTGATGTTTTGGACTGATTGGGGGAGGAACCCCCGCATTGAGAGAGCAAGCATGGATGGAAAACTGAGAACCATTATCTTAAGCAACAAACTGTACTGGCCCAATGGTCTTACCATAGATTATCCCAACAAATTATTGTACTTTGCTGATGCCTATTTGGATTTCATTGACTACTGCGATTATAATGGAGAGAACAGGAAACAAGTTCTGGCAAGTGACCTGGTGAGTGTATGACACAAAAAGAAATACCCGACATACGGTATTTCACAAAAGTGAGTACACACCTCACATTTCTACAACCATTTTATAATATAGAAATATAACTTGTGTCTAACTTTGAGTTGTTAGTGTACAGCCTGTACAGCAGTATACATTTAATCTCCTTTGAAAATACTTACACAGGCACTATTGTTTAAAAAGCTGACAACCACCTCAGAGTGAACATGTACGCGGGCTCCATCTAGTGGTATGCCAAAAAAAAAAATCACTTGATTAAAGTACAGTGTTTTATTTTCCCATATTGCTATTGTTCAAACTCTGTGTTATGTTACAGTGGCCAAAAGTAATACATATACTTGCTAAATAAAACCTTTGTTTTCATTGAATACTTGGGTAGGGCTGGACAAGTAATCAAATTTTGGTTTCGATTTCGATTATGAAAATATAATAATATAATAATAGAAAAACATTTTTTAATATGACACGATTCCTGAGCTGGTGACGGTGAGACAGATGAGGAGCGAATGAGTGAAAAAAGACCACGTCTACTAGAAAATTGAGATCTCAACATGGTTGTTACTTTTTATGTGACACAGCGCTAGTACGCTAATCAATAATCACCGAACTCAACAACAAAAAACTGAGGCCGTATGATTTCCACGTTTACGTAACCGCGGACAGAGTCACATATATGGCCAATAAAGTGAAACCCGCTGTTAAACGCAGAATATCAGGGACATTGCCATAAATGTAAGTGAAATAATGTTATTGTGAGGAGAAGGAAAATAATGTGTCTGGTAGCGCTAATTCATCCCCGACACACTCAGTCGCCCTGCCCTAAATGAACAATGTCAATGCGAAACCTTGAAACAGCGACTAAACTATTAAGCTAAAGCTATCAAGAACAATCCATACACCCACATCACATCTCATCTGCTTGTGTTGTTGTGAACGACATCATCCATGTAACATTAATGTGCAAACAGAACAGCGGTCGCATTTTGGGAGGCGCTCTCTTTTTTTCACAGCCTGAAGTGAGTCGCCTCTTTACTTGTCAAGCTAAGAACAACGGCACAGCACATGTTCCCCCTTCACAATAATAGCGCGGTAAGCCACATCCGGTCTGACAAAATAACTAACAAAATTAAGGATTTTTAAAAAGTACCTCACACAAGCATAATGTACTTAAAGGCCTACTGAAACCCATTACTACCGACCACGCAGTCTGATAGTTTATATATCCATGATGAAATCTTAACATTGCAACACATGCCAATACGGCCGGGTTAACTTATAAAGTGCAATTTTAAATTTCCCGCTAAACTTCCGGTTGAAAAACTCCTTTGGATATGAAGTATGCGCGTGACGTCACGACGGCAACGGAAGTATTCGTACCCAATGTGTCACCATACAAACTGCTCTGTTTTCATCGAACAATTCCACAGTATTCTGGACATCTGTGTTGGTGAATCTTTTGCAATTTGTTTAATGAACAATGGAGATTGCAAAGAAGAAAGTTGTAGGTGGGATCGGTGTATTAGCGGCTGGCTGTAGCAACACAACAAGGAGTACTTACTTGGATAGCAGACGCCTAGCCGATGCTAGCCGCCAACCGCACGGATGATCGGGTGAAGTCCTTCGTCGCGCCGTCGATCGCTGGAACGCAGGTGAGCACGGGTGTTGAGGAGCAGATGAGGGCTGGCTGGCGTAGGTGGAGCGCTAATGTTTTTATCATACCTCTGTGAGGTCCGGTTGCTAAGTTGCTAAGTTAGCTTCAGCGTCGTTAGAAACAGCATTGTTAAGCTTTGCCAGGCTGAGAATTATTAACCGTGTAGTTACATGTCCATGGTTTAATAGTATTGTTGATCTTCTGTCTATCCTTCCAGTCAGGGATTTATTTATTTTGTTTCTATCTGCATTTGAACCAGATGCTATTACATTAGCTCAGTAGCTAAAGAGCTTCGCTGATGTATTGTCGTGGAGATAAAAGTCACTGTGAATGTCCATTTCGCGTTCTCGACTCTCATTTTCAAGAGGATATAGTATCCGAGGTGGTTTAAAATACAAATCCGTGATCCACAATAGAAAAAGGAGAGTGTGTGGAATCCAATGAGACCTTGTACCTAAGTTACGGTCAGAGCGAACAAAGATACACCCTGCGCTGCCTCTCTAGTCCTTCACTCTAACCTTCCTCATCCACGAATATTTCATCCTCGCTCAAATTAATGGGGTAATCGTCGCTTTCTCGATCCGAACCTCTCTCGCTCCATTGTAAACAACGGGGAATTGTGAGGAATCCTACCTCCCGTGACGTCACACTACCTCCGGTATAGGCAAGGCTTTTTTTTATCAGCGACCAAAAGTTGCGAACTTTATCGTCGTTGTTCTATACTAAATCCTTTCAGCAAAAATATGGCAATACCGCGAAATGATCAAGTATGACACATAGAATGGATCTGCTATCCCCGTTTAAATAAAAAAAATTCATTTCAGTAGGCCTTTAAAGCACGTATTGATACAATTACACAATTACTATGCTTTGACCTAAAATGCTGGTCAAAATTGTCCAAAGATGTATAGCACCAAACAATGAGGATTTTTGCATTTAAATAAACATTTTATAAAATTGTATTTGACACAAAAAGCACACACTCTATGATGGTAAAATAAGTGTAAAAGGTGAAAAAACTATTATTGCTATTATTATTATTATTATTAAACTTGTGGTTTATTCATTACTAAATTATATCCGGGTTTTTTTTTCTTTTTTTAAGTTGATGGTACAATAAACACTCGTGTTTTCAAATTCATGAAAAATCCTGTCGTTAATCATGATTACAATATCATTCAAAATCATCATGATTATTATTTTGCCATAATCGTCCAGCTCTTTACTTGGGCCTACTATGTTACTATATTTTAATTTTGGCCATAATGGTGGTACTTGGAGAGCCACGTGTTTTGTGAGCTGGTACTTGCTGAACAAAAGTCTGAGAACCACTGTTATAGGCCGTCCATGTTTCATTGGTACAGTATTGTTCCTGACGATGAGAAAATGGCATAAAAATGGTTGCTGAAATGTTTTGGTTGTGCTGTTATGTGAGTACATTATGGGCCGGATATACTAAGATACAAAAAAACAAGTGCTAAACAGTGTGTGCAAACTATAAAATTGCATACACTATTAGTGGGTGTATTGCAGTTGATTGATTGCGTGCAAAAGTGGTGCTGACCCCCCGTCCCCATTTAATTGAGGATATTGTGTGTATAACTGAAATAAAAACACTAATTTGCTGCACACCCATTGCATCATACGCTCTAAACTGTAGTTTATGTTTTTGCTATTGTGTGATAATTGAGCGCACGCTAGAGATGCGCGGATAGGCAATTATTTCATCCGCAACCGCATCACAAAAGTCGTCATCCACCCGCCATCCACCCGAACCAACATTTTATCAAAACCACAACCGCCCGCCACCCGGGCGGTATTTATCATTATTATAATATTATTGTCATTTCCATTAAGAAAGTGTTGACTATTGTTGCCAGTAGTGCGTTCCTCACACTTGGTGTGCGCAGTTGCAGCAAGCAGAACGAGGCTTTTAAGAAGTTAAAAAAATGTTTTAGAAAGACAAGCCCTATATATTCGTTAGGTAAAAAAAAATGTTCTGAATTTATTTCAATGAATATTAACTTGTTAACGTTATAATGCTCAAATAGGGACGAGGGCGGGGTGCACAGTGAAACAGTGAACAATTTTGCGACAAAGATGAACCTTTATTGATTGATCTGCAGCCATGACAAAATATCAGACAATCTCCAATGCCAACGACAGGCAGGAAAATAAAGATGAACACATAGCCTATGTTGTAGGCATAGGCATAGGCATAGGCTCATACGTTTTTAAGTTGAAATAAAAAAATAAATAAAAAATGTGCCTCATAAGCCTTAGGCTGTCAATCACACGCACAAACTTAAATTATACAATAACATATGTATGTCATGCCTATTTAAACAAAAATAAATAATAATAATAAATTACCTGCAACTTATTGGCCAAGACAAATAGCTGAAGGGGGGAAATCAAACCCATCAGACTGCACTTTATCATCAAACTTGAATTATAATGAAAATAGACAAACAAAGCAGGCTAAATAGCCTTACATTGTAGCCAATCGGAGATGCGCTTTACTTGAAAGCGAGGCCAAATAATTAACACACAGTATTATATCTCGAATAGAAAAAAAACACAATAAACAACGCAATTGCCTTAATTCCTTTGCATTGTAGTGCGCCCAAACAACACGTAACCATCAAAATTATTCAGCTGACCGAACTCAATATAGGTTAGACATGGGCTTATTTGGTATAGCCTAGGTAACATAGACTAATTCGTTTAACATATCCAACCGTATGTCTACTTACTTTTTTTTTTTTAGCACTATGCAGGAATAAAATGGCATCTACAGTGCCAGGATTCAGGCGAGAGCGCCTGGCCTCTAAAATGCGCCCTGCTGCGCTGAAGGAGCGCTCACTTGCGGCACTCAATTGCTGCTGGGACACATAGGATTCTCTTGGCAATGTGTTGTAGTCGTGGGAATGATTGTCCTTGTTTCCCCCAAAAGGAAAGTAGATTTTCCTCTGCTGATCCGTCGAGATGGAAGTTTGTAGAGGAATAATCTACTTCATCAACAAGCACATATCCTCCTCCCATTCTGTGAAGTCAATCCTTTTCTTTTTCGGTGATGCGCCATAAGCTCCAGCTCCAGAATAATTGCCTGTTTCAAAAAGTGCTGCTCGTTTTTCGTATGTGGGTAACAACATTTAACTATGTATATATATTTCCGAATTGGTTCAACCGCCACCCGCCCGAATCTATTTAAAATATATTTCTTTCGTCATGCATCCACCCGACCCGCGGATTATCCGCAGACTCCGCGGTTGTGTCCGCAAACCGCGCATCTCTAGCGCACGCATATCATTTGTACTATCTTTTCTGAGCTATTAGGAAGCACAGAACCTATTTTTAGCACGCTGACAGTACACTCCAGGAGGCGCCAGTGTTGTTGTGGCGTGTTAAGAATGATCTAGACTCAAGAAAATAAAAAATTCATATTAAAAAAAACCGAACATTTAAAAAAAAAAAAAAAACCTTAGCAGAAACCAAAACAAATCAATTCAATTTGTTTGAATGAGCCCCTAAAGTCATCCAGCAGCTATACAATTATAAAACAATATTGCTAAATAGAAAATATGACCGGGGAAAAAATGTTGAAACACACACGTAGGACGGAGTCCGTCATCTGTACTTGGAACACAATTGCCTCCTTTCTCACTGCTATTTGTGCGTAACTGTGCCAGTTTACACAAAGATCTTAAATGTAGGCAATATAGCGGTCACAAAACAGTTTACTGTTTGATAAATCACATTGTGAATGCTAAAGGAATCATGTTCCCAGTATTGTGGGCGTTCTGATATTCAGCATATATTCTGCATATACATGAAGACGTGCTAAAGGGATTGCACCCTCGATTTTGCTCATTTAAAAAACACAATCTTCTGCGCATGAGCTTAAAGATCAGCTTTGTGTGCAAACCTTTTTTTTTAATACACACAAGCCTTTAGTAGATCAGGACTTCAAAATTGAATCAGGGAGTTTGTAAAGTACAATAAGTTGCATCTTAGGTATGTCATAAGATGTTACTGCTGCAAAGGGTGGACATATGAATAGCTATGGATTCCAAATAAGATGTAATATGGGCCAATACCTTTGTGGATTCCAGAGTCTTGCATGTGTAAGACTGTGTTTGTTTTTCTTTTGCTTCTCTCTGTGAAAGGCTCTGCAACATCCCCACGCAATTACCATTTTTGAGGATTTTGTCTATTGGACCGACAGATACATCAACCGCGTGATGCGAGCCCATAAGTGGCACGGGGAGAACCAGACAGTGATGCTGGTCAACCTCCCTCAGCCAATGGGTCTGGTGACTGTACACCCTGCCCGGCAGCCAACAGGTATGGTGGAGCCATTCTACTGCATTATAACGTCTATTAGCAGGACAAATGAGTTTGGCAGTATTTTGTAAGACTCATAACCTGCTTTCTATATTTCTAATTAGGTCTACTTGGTGTCCACTAAAAAGTCATTTTGGATCCACTTGATTTTCTCCTCACATTGATGTGCTATTCATTTGTAGGAACCAATCACTGCTTCCAGAACCCATGCACTCACATCTGCCTGCTCTCAGCTGTTGGACCAATGTTTTACTCTTGTGCATGCCCCTCAGGGTGGATGCTGGCAGTGGACCAAGTGTCCTGCACTAGAAGTATGTTTGCTGTCTCAGTTCAGCTAATTATGTTTGTACATCTAGTTGTTGTCTGGTACTGGTACTAAGCTCCTTCTATGTCAAACTTAAATAGTGTCCCCTTTATACCTACCACTGCTTATTTCACACACAGACCCTCATATTTATTTTATTTTTTTACATTTATTACAGTTTTTGTAATAACAAGGGAGTTGCATTGGTTGGTCACAAGATATTATTGTGTAATAGGATGATAATGCCATTTATCATGATCTGTAGTGATTCACAATATGAGAAACATTACAACTAACTATAGTTCTAATACAGGCCTCGGCAATTATTTTGACTGTCTGGGGGCCGGTATATCAATCTATCTACCTATGTGTACATATATATATATATATATATATATATATATATATATATATATATATATATATATATATATATATATATATATATATATATATATATATACCGTATTTTTCTATACATTGCTAATGTGGTAAATGACTATTCTAGCTGCAAATGTCTGGTTTTTGGTGCAATATCTACATAGGTGTATAGAGGCCCATTTCCAGCAACTATCACTCCAGTGTTCTAATGGTACAATGTGTTTGCTCATTGGCTCAGAAGGCTAATTGATGATTAGAAAACCCTTGTGCAATCATGTTCACACATCTGAAAACAGTTTAGCTCGTTACAGAAGCTACAAAACTGACCTTCCTTTGAGCAGATTGAGTTTCTGGAGCATCACATTTGTGGGGTCAATTAAACGCTCAAAATGGCAAGAAAAAGAGAACTTTCGTCTGAAACTCGATAGTCTATTCTTGTTCTTAGAAATGAAGGCTATTCCACAAAATTGTTTGGGTGACCCCAAACTTTTGAACATCTCTTGCTCCATTGAAAAAAGTGTATGGAATTCTATAGATGTGCTTTTCAAAGTCTTAAGAAGACAAGGAGCCTGTTGTTAAGAGCCTAAGGAGTGTATACCGTTTAGCTCATCTCAGGTTTCAGCACATGAAAGCCAACAGAGTCTCCCCACAGGCCAATGATGATACAATAATGAAATTGCGCCTCAACCAATCAATGATTCTAATCTCTGGTGACAAAGCAAATCAGATCCTGGAGCAAACTTTCACTCATCAGTAGAAGATGACACTCATATTTTGTTTGGATTATACAATATGATTGCAATATGATGCAATATCCTTTCTACTTGTAGTTGAGGACCCTTTCTTGGTGGTGGTGAGAGACAGCATCATATATGGCATTTCCTTGAATCCAGAAGACAGAAGCAACAGCGCCATGGTGCCTTTGGCTGGGCTTCAGAACGGCTACGACGTTGACTTCGATGACACTGAACAGACCATTTACTGGGTTGAACACCCAGTAAGTCAGTTTTTACAATACAATTGGAAAAGAGCCTTAGTAATATATTGTGCTGTTTTAGTCAAAGTACACCAAGAAGCTACTCTGTACTGTTTTTAAACCTGGACACTTTATTGATGTTCAAAGCAAAATCCAGAGTATAAGATTTTGGTCAAATACTGAATGTATACTACTCCATGTACAGGTACCTCGGTTTTTGTTAGTAAATTCTCCCAAACAGTCAAACCAAAACCGAAGCAAATCTGTCCCATGGTGAGGGGCAAGTATCTTCGTACTTTGCCACAAGTTTTTTCTTGAATTCAATAGTTTTTCTCACATTTTTTATCAAAATGCTTTCACTACAACTCTCTTCAGCCCCATGGTGCGTCCAAAAAAAAGCAGGGACTGAGCCCTGCAAGACATTTTTTGTTTAGGTGCTTGATTCCAAGGAATGATACATAGGGCAGATCAATCAATCAATCAATGTTTATTTATATAGCCCTAAATCACAAGTGTCTCAAAGGGCTGTACAAGCCACAACGACATCCTCGGTACAGAGCCAACATACGGGCAAGGAAAACTCACCCCAGTGTTGGACTAGTTTGTTTTGGTCAATGTGTGGCGATAGAATAATCAAGATGGCATACAAAAACTGGGTAAAAACCATTGTGGCCAACCATTGGGGACGGCGTGGCGCAGTTGGGAGAGAGGCTTTTCCAGCAACCTGAGGGTTCCTGGTTCAATCCCCACCTTCTACCAACCTCGTCACATCCGTTGTGTCCTTGAGCAAGACACTTCATCCTTGCTCCGGATGGGTCGTGGTTAGGGCCTTGCATGGCAGCTCCCGCCATCAGTGTGTGAATGTGTGTGTGAATGGGTGAATGTGGAAATAGTGTCAAAGCGCTTTGAGTACCTTGAAGGTAGAAAAGCGCTATACAAGTATAACCCATTTACCATTGTACCTTATCGTATAATACTCTACTGAGAACTGGTTCTAATATTTTGCCCTCTCATTTTTTAAATGATATTTCTCTTGACAGTGTCAATCAGATCAGTGTGTTTTTGTCCTAACAGGGTGAGATCCACAGAGTAAAGTCAGACGGTACCAATAGGACTGAGTTTGCCCCTGCAGCCGTCCTGGGCTCTCCTGTAGGCTTGGCACTGGACTGGATTACAGAAAACCTGTACTACACCACCCCGACAACACAATCGATTGAGGTAAGACTGCGAAATTGTGGTATTTATTTAATTGATATTATTGAATAAAATAGTGGCAAAACACATTGAAACAATAATGGGATCTTTTTGTGCTTGGGCAGGTTTTGAGGGTTACAGGGGAGGTACAGTACCGCAAAACTCTCATCACAAACAATGGCTCTCCAAATGGAGCTGGTAGTCCTGTTGGCATTGCTGTGGACCCAGCCCGTGGGTAAGCGCTGTAATGCACCCAGCCTAACCTAAATCATGGTAACCCAGAAAGTAAACACCATCATAACTGCTAAAACACGGCGAAGGGGTAGGGTAAGCTCCGCTTCTTCCGACTTCTTTTCGGTCATGATGATTTGTACAAATATAAGCATGTCCGCATTAAACCGAATCCAGTGGCGGGCCTTGCGTTTCCCACCTAGGCCTTCAGTGATGTCCGACTTCAATGATTACCTCTCAAAATACCATCATTGATGTCACCACATGACCATTGCTGGAGAAATACTATACAGAAACACATTTACGCACTACTGGCCATTGTACAAAACGGGTTATTTTCTGGCACATTTAAAAATCAATAAACCCGCATCAGCAATTAAAACATGTCTTGTGTGGTACGGTCAAAATTCAAATTGCAAAAAACATATTAAACGTGAAAAAATAAAGAAATAAAATATCCGAACTCACATTTCATCACCGGGACAGCTGAGCTAGCTTCCAGGGTTGGGCGACATGGTCTCACAAGATGTAGTTTCTTTTTAAATATCCTTCTTGAAAATGGCCTTGCAAATACATGTGTTGTCTTGTCTAATCATAAAAGATGCAGACGAGGCGTGTTGGCTGAGATCATAAAGTTTACTCCACAGCATGCTCATCAAAAACATACCACCACTGCCGGCATGTCTACATTCAACAACCTAAACGGGGCTACTGCGCATGCTCTGCACTACTGTGGCATGCTGGGTAATGGAGTTCTTATGTTACCTAGTGCATGACATCACTATATATATCTGCCTTAGGCCATCTAGAAGGCCTCACTGACAATAAGTCATTACCTGATTGGCTATCGCAACTGTCTGTCAAATGTTTGTGTCCGTTCACAAACATTCTGAAGGCTCTGGGCAGATTTGGTACAGCATGGCAACATAAGCTCGCTGAATTCTGATTGGATAAAAACTCTATAACCTAAAAACAACAGCGCTGGATGGAGCATAATATGACATGAAGAGAATATGAATATGTTTAGATATTTAGGGAAAGTAAATAAAAAATTACTTTTATCTTTAATTATGATCATGATTTCTGGTTATGTTAGTCCAGCACAGAATGTCTTGCTGGTCCTGACGGCACACCACCGACCGAATCATCACCTTTACCCCTTCAGTTTGTGTATATCTATTGAAGAGCCAATTACACACAAGATAAACTCACAGACTTACCTTCCACTTGTGGTTTTAAGCAAACTGTACTGGACCGACCAAGGGACGGAGAGCGGCATGCCTGCGAAAGTGGCTTCTGCAGACATGGATGGCATGAACCCTGTTACACTATTCACAAATAACCTGGATCACGTTGAGTTCCTCACAGTGGACATTGAAGAGAACAAGCTTTACTGGGCTGTTACAAGCACCGGAATGGTTGGTTGTCACCGCCTCATCTTGTGACGGCTTAATGTACAAACACTCATACTAGATGTCCACAGATTGAATGTGGCGATGCAGATGGGACTAACCGCGTCACCATCGTGTCAGGGCTGGCTCATCCCTGCAGTGTTGCAGTCTATAAAAACTTCCTCTACTTCACTGACCGCGACTTTGAGGTGATAGAGCGTGTGGACAAGTCCACAGGGGCTGACCGGGTTGTGCTACGAGACAACGTGTCTGGGCTCAGGGTTCTAAAAGTCCATTATCGAGAGAGTGAGTAAAATGCAAAATATCTTTATTTCAATATATTACAGTATTCCTAAACTGTATTAGGGTTAGTATTGTAGACATTTTGATTCACCATATTCTTTCTGCATGTTGTGACCATTGATTCTGCCTAATTGCCGCTCATTGTAATGTTTTCTAGCCGGTGCGGGCACAGCTAACGGCTGCACCAGCACCCTGGCTGTGTGCGAGCAGCTGTGCCTGCCTCGGCCAAAGGGTCAGTTTACATGCGCGTGCGCCACAGGTTTTAAACTCAACGCTGACAACCGAACCTGCGGACATTACCAGTCCTATGTGGTCATCTCTACACTATCCACTATCAAAGGATTTAGTCTGGACGGGGAAGACCATTCAGAGGCCATGGTGCCAGTGGCTGGACGAGGTCAGTCATTGTGCCAATGTTGAGAGAGTATTGTGCTGCAGTAATAGATACTAAACATGTTTAACAATCTTTAATAGCCTCCCAATTTTTCAAGGGATTACCAAATATAAAACGTATGGTTTGTTTGGGACGGATGGGCTATTTATTTTTTCAGTCTTAATAAGAGTACAACTGAATTAATGAACTGAATAACCATTGTTATACTCAAAGAGACAGTAATGGCATCTAATGAGTTTATTTTGCTTCTCCAGGCCGCAATGCTTTACACATCGATGTGCACGTAGCATCTGGCTTCATCTACTGGTGTGACTTCAGCAGCACCGTTACAGCACAGAATGGCATCAGACGGATAAAGTCAGATGGTTCAGAATTGCGTAGCGTTGTAACATCTGGAATTGGCCGCAATGGGATACGTGGCATTGCCGTGGACTGGGCTGCAGGTATGCTGTTCACCATAGACAGTTGAAGCCATTATTTAGCTTGCATCATCTACAACTAGCATCTAGAAACATGGGGCTTCATTCACATGGTGTTTTTGTCAAGAAAGTTCTCAACAGAATGGAGACACTCTGTAAAATAATATGGAAAATGACTAGGAAACCAACATATGGATGAGGCTATCATTGAAATGAAAGCACAGAATCAAATGTAGTAACTGGATCTATGGATCATATGGAAACAACAATAATAATGCTAACATGAAAACAAGAGGCATTAACGTCTTTCTGTATTAAGAAAGGACATAACCCACTGTAAACTTACATTGCTGTCTGTGTAACTAAGCTATTCAATTGTGCACATTGAACATACAAGCTGTGCTCCTACAAGTGATTGTTCTATTCTCAGAGGATTACAGGGCGGTGGGGATTTTACGGTGCGTTCAAGGACCACTGAACAGAGTAGGACGCCACAGCGCCCTTCAAAAAAACCCAATAAAACAATACATTTTATTTGTTACGCACTTTTTTTTCTAAATAAATCTTAAAGTGCAACATTACAAACCAATATTTCAAACAATAAAAGCTCAGCCATTAAAACAGATACAATACTAAAACACTATCAGTGAAGCATAAGAAACCTAAAGCATAGAAAACAGTGGGGTTTCTAACAGTCTGCCCTCTTATGTTAGTTATCTATTAAAAATAATAATTTAGTCAAAAGATTTTTGTGTGTTTATAAGTACTTTTTCAGCACATTGAATATTACCACAATAGTAATAACCGTGATCATTTTGGTCACGATAATCGCGATAGAAAATGTTCATATCTTTACATCCCTATATTATACTATGGTCTGTAAGGAGCTGGTAACCATTACAGGGTGTGCTCTGGTTTTTGCCCAAAGTCAGCTGGGATAGGCTCTGGTTCATATGAATGAGTAAACAAAGATGACTTTATTTTTCCCCTAGGAAACCTTTATTTCACCAATGCCTTCCTGACAGAGACGTATGTTGAAATTCTTCGCCTGAACACTAATTTCCGAAGAGTCCTATTGAAGACCCAGGTGGACATGCCACGCCACCTTGTGGTGGACCCCAAAAAAAGATATTTATTCTGGGCTGACTATGGTCAGAACCCCAAAATTGAGCGAACGTTCTTAGATGGAACCAACCGCACTGTTTTAGTATCATCAGGAATTATCACCCCACGTGGTCTTGCTCTAGACCAGGAAACTGGATATGTCTACTGGGTTGATGACTCTTTGGATATGATTGCTAGAGTCAACCCACATGGAGGGGAGATGGAGGTAGTCCGGTATGGCAGTCGCTATCCGACTCCTTATGGAATATCCGTGTTTGAAGAGAATATCATCTGGGTGGACAGGAACCTGAAGAAGGTTTTCCAAGCAAGCAAAGAGCCTGGCAGCAGAGAACAACCTGTTGTAATTAGAGACAACATAAACATGCTGAGAGACGTTACTATTTTTGACCAGCGCAATCAGCCCACAATAGACAATAACCCCTGTTTGGAGGCCAACGGAGGCTGTGCCCATTTTTGCTTTGCCCTGCCAAGCACTGATGTTGGTCGCCCTTCCAAAAAATGTGCCTGTGCATTTGGAAATCTTGCAGCCGATAATGAGAGCTGTGAGGTATCAAGGGATGACTATCTCATCTACACCACGGAGAGCACGGTGCGAAGCTTACGCCTGGATCCCGAAGACCACGGCGTTCCCTTCCCTGTGATCAATGTGCCACGTACATCTGTGGCGCTGGATTTTGACCTCACTGACCAAAGGATCTACTTCACTCAGAGCTCAGGTGCGGGGGCAAGCAAGATCAGCTACGTCAGCCTATCTTCTCCTACGTCAGCTCCAGTGGTAGTAGCTTCAGGTACCTTTTTCTCATTTCTGTTCATTGTCATCACTTAATGTGGATATTCTGATGCCTCTGAATGATATTCCTGACCTATGTGTGGTTCGTATGATGTGACAGATCTAGGGGCCCCTGATGGAATTGCATATGACTGGATAAATAAACGTATTTACTACAGCGACTATGCTAACCAGAGCATCAGCTCCATGTCTGTGGATGGATCCCAGAGGACTATTATTGCCCATGTGTCTAGGCCAAGGGCTATCATGTTGGACCCCTGCAGGGGGTAAGAGACATACACACGTAGCACATTTTCTTTCTTTGATTCATGTATTTTGATCTGATTCCTGTCTCGTTGAATAGATACATGTATTGGACAGACTGGGGAACCCATGCAAAGATCGAGCGAGCTACTTTAGCTGGTAACTTCCGGAAAGAGATCGTGAATAGCAGTCTGGTGTGGCCCAATGGACTGACTTTAGACTATGAGGAAGAGCGACTGTATTGGGCAGATGCCAGCTTGTAAGATCTGACAACATACAGTTTGTAACACAGTATTTCCCAGGTGTGAGTACACTCCTATTTTCAGCAACCAATGTATCGTCTCAAGGCTAAATACTATAGTCATGATTATGGTTTATTTCTTTTGGACAGGCGCAACAAGAAACATCACACTTTACATTATATCTAAAAAAAAGGAGTGGAAATAAGCAGTGTTCATAATGACAACTACCCAATCACTTTGTGACCTGAATATATCCAAGTATTATTTCTGTACAATTATCGTCATAACTGGTACATGGAGAAGGTTCATAAGTGTCCATGTACCAGTTATGACGATAATTGTACAGAAATAATACTTGGATATATTCAGGTGGATATATGTCATTATGCAACCTGTATGCAAGTAAAGTTAAAGTACCAATGATTGTCACAAACACTAAGTGTGGCGAAATTATTCTCTGCATTTGACCCATCACTCTTGATCACTCCCTGGGAGGTGAGGGGAGCAGTGGGCAGCAGCGGTGGCCGCGCCCGGGAATCATTTTTGGTGATTTAACCCCCAATTCTAACCCTTGATGCTGATTGCTAAGCAGGGAGGTACTATACAGTGTAGATACACTGTCGTCTGAAAATAATCAACAGCTATTATTGTCTAAATAGCTGATAACTCCTAAGTGTGAGCCCCATTGTCTGAAAAGTACATGCAGACTGACACAGTTAGACACACGTGTGAGAAAAGAGGCGATTGTGCTGCAGCTCCATCCAACGTATGCTTGCCAACATAAATGGACTGTCAAAAATAAAAAAATATTAGACATATTCTCTATTTAGCAATATTATTAAGTGTCTAATTGAAATTATTGAATTAATGCGTTTTGGTGTCTGTTAGTGTTTTTTTAAATGATGTTTGCTTAGTCATATAGAATTTAGATTATTGACAGAGCTACGGTGTGAAAAAAAACTTCTGGAAATGTGCATCTTCTTGCGTCTGGATTGCACACTCGCAAGCGTGCTAAAACAAAAGTGCAGGTTTTCATTGTGGATGGAATTCAGGACTGTTTTTAAAAAGGGGTAGATATCTGCTGCTTGTTTGAAAGAGCATGGTAACATGAATGTGCAGTGAAAAGCCTCATTCAAATAAGTTTCAATAGTCTTAGTAAATCACACGCAACACACCCACTAATAGTACACACAAGTGTTTATAGTTTGCACACACTGTTTAGTGCTTGGTATTTGCATCTTACGTCTGACGTTCTTTTTAAACTTTACTGCCAACTTTAACATGCCAACAACAGCCCTCATAATACTGTTAGCTAGCAGCATTAGCCTAGTCAGTAGCCACAACAACAACACAGCACTTATTCATTGTGCACCAATGGCGGTTAAGGAGAGCGATGTTGCATTCAGGAACACTTCGAACTTTGAGTATCAAACCTTACAACTCAAATAAGTCGTTTTTTGCTTATTCTCTATGTTCTGTATTGCTGCAATGATTTTGACAATGTGTTGTAGATTTTTATTTTTGAAATGTATGACTTAGTTATCATTTAAATAATTGAAGTATGTAAATGATTAATTTGTTCATCTTGAATGTCACAAAATTCCAGAAAAATAAAAAGGCATTGTTTTTTCAATTTGTTAAACCACAACCGGTTAAGCACCAGCACCGTTTTTAAAGTACCGATTTGATACTAGAATCGGTCAAAATGAAAACCATACTTATCTCTAGTTACAACACATGTTGAACTTCATGTTTTCCTCAATGAACTGTAGGCCACGCTGTTACCGCCACCATGCCTATTTGCAGTGGCGTGCGGTGAGGTTCATGTCAGGTGAGGCACTGACTTCATCACAGTCAGATTTACAAACATATGAACCCTAAAGAGTATCTTATTCACCATTTGATTGGCAGCAGTTAACGGGTTATGTTTAAAAGCTCATACCAGCATTCTTCCCTGCTTGGCACTCAGCATCAAGGGTTGGAATTGGGGGTTAAATCACCAAAAATTATTCCCAGGCACGGCGCCGCTGCTGCCCACTGCTCCCCACTGCTCCCCTCACTTCCCAGGGGGTGAACAAGGGGATGGGTCAAATGCAGAGGACAAATTTCACCACACCTACACTGTAAAAAAAAGACATTTGAGAAAACGCAAATTTTCAGGGCAACATGATGCAACAAGATTTTTGCGTTTTCTCAACTTTTGACTACTGCTAAGACACTGTTTTGGTACACTGTAAAAAATAATTATAGTTTTTAAGTTAATCAGACTCAGAAATAAGGTTTCACTATGTTTAACTACCAAAACAGTGTCTGGCCAGCAGTAGTCAAAAGTTGAGAAAACGCAAAAATCTTGTTGTATCATGTTGCCTTGAAAATTTGCGTTTTCTCAACTTTTTTTTTTTTTACAGTGTAGTGTGTGTGTGACAATCATTGGTACTTTAACTTTACACTTACAAACTGTACCACACAAAAAAGCACATTTAATAAAAAAAACGTTATTATGGTCTTACCTTTACTTATAAGTGCGGGAGCAGTGGTGTTCGTGTTGGAAGAGTCGTGAATGAATGAAATATGAAATCCGCGCAGCAGTCTGCAGGTGTACCTAATGTTGTGTCCCTGTTCACGGCTCCTCCGGCGCGCCGCGCGAGCATTGTTGTTTTTGCACTTTTTGGCTTCTTGTTAAGTGACTTTTTTTGGGTGGATTCGGTCTTGCACATGGAGGGTTTGGGTGTGGGCTTTGGTTGGTGTGGCGCTCCCGTCGGGAGGGGCATTCTGCGGCGGAGGTGCTTGGCACCAGGAGGCGGGGTTATGAGACGAGCCTCCAGTTTTATGATCGCTCAGCACAATAAATACGTTACACACATACAGTTGTTGACAAAATACACTCTACATTATATACCTCAGCTAACTAAACTATGGAAATGTATAATATAATTCATATAGCAATACGGTCTCACTGCACAGCAAGCCAGCAGTTAGCCGAGTCATTGTGCACAATCCATGTTGAGGCACAAATCAGTGACGTGCCTCAACTGGCTGCTGATCACCATACCGTCTCTTCTCAGTATTTGAACAGCAAATGTGAAAATAAAAATAAAAATAATCTAAAACTGGTGAAGTTAAATGGAAAATAACTTTAGTATAATCACTGGATACATATAACAATTTAATTATTTTTTTTTCTTTTTACTTTTTTTTTTCTTTCCATGATGGCAGGTGAGGCCCTGCCTCTAGTGACGGCACGCCACTGCCTATTTGTAGGCAAGACATAATTATCTTGGTACTGTTGCCAGCTCTTTAGACAACAGTGTTTATGTGTTGACTCATTTTCAGTAGATAGTGAATTTATACTTCTATACGCGCTGTACATGGACTACACTACAGTATAGTTTTATAGTATTGAGAAGATACACACAAATGTATACTGCTATACGCGCTTTACATGGACTACACTAAAATATATTTTTATAGTATTGAGAAGATGCACACAAAAGTATACTGCTATACGCGCTGTACATGGACTACACTACAGTATATTTGTATAGTATTGAGAAGATACACACAAATGTATACTGCTATACGCGCTGTACATGGACTACACTACAGTATATTTTTATAGTATTGAGAAGATACAAACAAATTTATACTTTTTTATTTATAAATGGTTGATTCATATAGGCTAGTAAGGTAAAGTTTTGTACCTGACAAGTTTCGGCTATCTTGCTTCTGCAGCCTTCCTCAGAGGTGTCAAGTGATGTTAGCGTGACGTCATCTGTGACGTGTTATATAAATATATAAATCAACCATTTATAAATACACATTAGTAGGCTAAATGAACGTCTTCAACATACAAATTTATAATGCTATATGCGCTGTACATGGACTACCGGTACACTACAGTATATGTTTATAGTATTGAGAAGATACACACAAATTTATACTGCTATACGCGCTGTACATGGACCACACTAAAGTATATTTTTATAGTATTGAGAAGATACACACAAATGGTTGCTGAAATAGCAGGGGTGTACTCTACTATACAGTGGACCCTCGGAAACCAAACACAATGGTGAAGCAAACCTTACCACTGCTTAATAGAGCAATAGGTTCCTTTTTAAAGGGTCTACATAGCAAAAAGGTCAAAGAAAATGCAGACTCGAAGAGGAAGGATGGAGGGAGGAAGTATGCACTTTGTCTCTCCTCTTCCTGTCTTGATTTTTTTTCGGCTTTTGTGTTGTTATGGACTTTTATACCATAGTTTCCTTTGATCAGCTTCTAAAGTACTTGACTGCTGAACCATTTACATTCTGAGGGTCTATACTTTATACCTACTGCTGTAAGTACAAGTATTAAAATGTTATATTGCCGTAATGAATTTTCTGCTACCAGACAGAAGATTGAAAGATCCTCTCTGACTGGATCAAATCGTGAGGTCATCGTCAGCACGGCCATCTATCCCTTCGCCATGGCCATGTTTGAGCAGTTCATCTATTGGACGGACTGGAACACACGTAGCATCTACCGGGCCAACAAATACGACGGTTCCGATCAAACAGTAATGATTCAGAACATCCCCTCCAGGCCCATGGATATTCATGTTCTGGCCAGCGGGAAGCATCATCAGTGTGTCAGTCCCTGTCAGCAGTTCAATGGAGGCTGCAGCCATATCTGTACACCAGGTATGAACATCACTTTTTGCATTTTTCACACCAATATCAATGGCAAACATGTTCATGCATTGCAATCTTGTTAGGGCCTAATGGAGCTGAGTGTCACTGTCCGTTAGAGGGCTGGTACCTTGCTGACAATAAGCATTGCATCCCTGATAATGGTACCCGTTGCCAGGCGGGCCAGTTCACCTGCCTGAATGGCCGCTGCATTCGTGCCCAGTGGAAGTGTGATAATGACAATGACTGCGGAGATGGCAGTGATGAGCTGGAGAGAGTTTGTGGTACGGAACCTTTTTCTCCCTTGGTGTCCCTGCATTGGTCTTACAATCATACATGTGCTATCTGTTACTAATTTGACTAACAAGCTCTGTCTTTCGCTGTAACAAATGACATTCTTAGGAGACAAGACTGATTTCAACTTGTTTGGTGTGTATGCTTGTTTCTTGATTAGAATGGAATCAATTAACATGCTCCAAGACTAACACATTAATCATATTTTGCATGCAGTCCCTCAGTTCCTGTCATCATTTGTAGCCTTGTCAGGTAATCCTGTGCACGAGTGCAAAAAGCTTGAATATTTTTAAGATCTCTGACATCTTGGATTCCCTTTTTCAGCCTTTCACACATGTGAGCCTACAGTGTTTACCTGTGGCAATGGGCGATGTGTGCCTTACCACTATCGCTGTGACCACTATGATGATTGCGGCGACAATAGCGATGAGGGCAGCTGTCTGTTCAGACCATGTGACCCCAATGCTGAGTTTGCCTGCAACAATGCCCGCTGCATTGCTAAGGATTACGTTTGCAATGGCATCAATAACTGCTATGACAACGGCACCACAGATGAGCAAAACTGCCGTGAGTAACAATTATTTTGACAACATTCTATTTTTTTTTTATCCCCATGCTATGCTAATTTTCAACAACTTAAAATAAATATGTGTCAGAAGTCCCACCATAGTATATTTAATGTGTGTTACAGGGAACACGCTCAGTTGATGATTTAATGCCAATGCTAATGCTTTTTTTGTCCACTTCTGTCAACAGTGTGGCTTCAAGAAGTGTTGTTTATCCATTTTTTATGAATACACCACACTCAGTTTATTCAATTGAATAGACTGCAAATACAAGATATTTCATGTTCACACTGAGAAACTTTGTTATATTTTGCAAATATTAGCTCATTTGGAATTTGATGCCTGCAACATGTTTCAAAAAAGCTGGCACAAGTGGCAAAAAAGAGTGAGAAAGTTGAGGAATGCTCATAAAAGACTTATTTGGAACATCCCACAGGTGAACAGGCTAATTGGGAACAAGTGGGTGCCATGATTGGGTATAAAAGCAGATTCCATGAAATGCTCAGTCATTCACAATGGCTAAAATATCAGAAGGGAGACTGTTGAGCAACTTAAGCTGTACATCAAGCAATAATGGGAAAGAATTCCTCTTCAAAAATGTGTCTCCTCAGTTCCCAAACCTTTACTGAGTGTTGTTAAAAGGAAAGGCCATGTAACACAGTGGTAAAAATGCCTTTTTTGCAATAAGTTGCTGCCATTAAATTCTAAGTTCATGATTATTTGAAAAAAAAAAGAAGTTTCTCAGTGTGAACATGAAATATATTGTCTTTGCAGTCTATTCAGTTGAATATAAGTTGAAAAGGATTTGCAAATTATTGTATTCTCTTTTCATTTACCATTTACACAACGTGACAACTTCACTGCTTTGGGGTTTGTAACAGAGACAGACAACAAGAAAATATTAAGGTGTGGGCCCAAAGGCACAAAACCTTTGCAACACACATAGCCATGCGAGCTACAATGCTAACATTACACTCTCATTTAAACAGCAACATCATGCTAGGTTAGCCTATTTTGTAAAAGAAATACAAAATGACAGCTTACAGCTCCCGTGTGTGCTGCAGATTGATGGATAGTTGGCAGCACTTCAGCCTTCATTTTTAGATGTGTAGCCAATCCTGCCTTTTAAAATGCTGTCGACCTTAAAGTGGTGGGCATATATACGGGGCGTGTCAGAGGCAGTGTTATGTCTATTAAGAAGGAAGTTCACGTCGTCATTAAAACCTCTTCTCCTGAAAGTGTAGCATACAAATGAGGGAGGCGAGAGACGAGAGACTTCTGTTGTAGAGGACCTTCAATTGTATTACATATCTAATTCAATGCTATTTAATGCTATATTTAATGGCCATTTATTGCTTTAAATCTTGATCTAGCTGAGAGAACCTGCCAGCCGGAACACACAAAGTGTCAGTCAACCAACATTTGCATCCCACGTTCATACCTGTGTGATGGAGATAACGACTGTGGAGATATGAGCGACGAGAGTACTACACACTGTGGTAATGGTTAACAGCAATTCTTTCAAATACATCCAAAATGTACTGTTTCTCTGTCCTAAAGGTAGTATTTTTTAAACATTCTTGTAATTGAACCGATTATGTGTCTGGTTAGTTAGTCCCCTAGAATGAAAAATGACTTACCCAATTGCTGTTTTGTTTCTTTCCCCGGTTGTTAAATGAACTCCTTACATCAGGCCTGGGAAAATATTTTGACTCCGGAGGCCATTTAGAGAAAAAATTGTGTCTGGGGGCCGGTACAGTATGTAAATATACGCACGCACAAACACACACATATATAAGCTGTGACAATCTGCTGAACAATATGTGTGTGTTTGGGTCCTATTTTTAGGAACACTAATACAAAACCTCACAATAATGTCTGATTGAATACTAAAAATGTTATGACAGACCACCTTAAAAAACAGAATGGAATGTTAAATTTTTTTACTGAATGAGACCCCCAGTAAGTACATGAAAATAAAGAATGTGGGATTTACAATATTAACTATGAAGGATAAAACACTGAATATTGACAACATATGAAGGTCGCTCCTCTTTTACTTCTCACACCCATTCTCGATCCACATTATTTACAATCAAGCGAAACACAACAAAAATGCAACAAATACGGCGAAATATGAATACGAAGGGTAAAAAAATCCCACCTACAATCTGATATAATATCACTTTTCTTGCAGAACTTTGTTGTAAAAATCTCCTTCCACGTCTGTCCCTGACACCCACATTTCAGGCTCTGGAAACACTCTGTGGAAACACTCCCCACCCACACTGCTTGGTGCCTCGTCTGAGCTGCTGTGACTTACATTACCACAGTAACTAATTAGATGACCATAGTAACTAATTAGATGACCATAGTAACTAGTATATCATGCAGATTCCAAGCATTGAAATACTTAGTATAGTTGAAGACTTACAGTCATTAGAAAACATGACTGCACATCATAATGGCAGCTACACTTTCCATCTTAAACATCTAATACAATGATTTGAGAATGTCCGGAGGGCCAGATTGAAAAGCTTAATTTGACCAGGTCTGTCTTACAACTTCAACCCACACTTCTATTCTTACATGTATTGTTGCATGTACAGGTTGATTTGTTGCATAAAATAAGGCTAGTGGAAACTAAATCCAACATGGCGCACAAATCAATAGCTCCGCCAAGCCTCAGAAACCCCTAGAAAGTAACACTTTCCAAAAAGTGATGTCATGCCTTCCCACATTTTCCACATAGCAACATCCACATGTTCCGAAAGCGAGTTCCGTTGTTCCAGCGGTCGTTGCATCCCGGCCCACTGGTACTGTGATGGAGGGGCCGACTGTGCCAACGGATCTGATGAACCCCTCTTCTGCAGTGAGTGTCACGTTGCTCAAATGGCCTTTGCTGGCTTTGTGTGTCTGAACTCATCACCATCAACCCACCCCCTCCCCCAATGTTGTGTGTGTTGGTGCCTGTCTGCCCCTCTGTGAGAGAAGTGAGTGATGCACCCGTGTATCTCTTTGTTGACAAGGTAGTCTATTGTGTTGTGGATTTGACCGGGGTGCACCCCCTTCCAACCTCCTTTTGTCTTGTGGGGGTTCCACAGCCTCACTTTGGCTTTTGTTTAGATAGCTAACCATGAGTGGGAATGTGGACTTACTAAGACTTTTTTGCCAGTTTGAAAGGTCTGCCTGTCTATCTTACCATCAATTGGGAGGGTGGGTAATCTCAATCAGTCATAAAAATGTACGTGTAGCTTTCATGTTTTATAAAGGCTAAAATATTGATTATATAATTGTTCTGGCAGTGTTCTCCTGATGCTTGCATCACAACAATAAGTATGAATCAGAGTCTGAATGGTTATTTGTTGATATGTTCTCTGTGATTGGCTCGTGACCAGTCCAGGATTTAGCCCATCTCTACGCCAAAGTCAGATGAGATATGCTCCAGTTTAGCAATGCATGCAAAAAAAATGACTAAATAAAATGTGTGAGCAGGGATTATATTTTGCTTCTGTAGGCAGGGAAGCCAGAACCTGCAATGCAGATCAGTTTGGTTGTGATGATGGAAGGTGCATCGCCTCATCCTGGATCTGTGATGGCGACAATGACTGCGGTGACATGAGTGACGAAGATCAGAGGCACAATTGTGGTACGTAACATTTAGAAATTGTTTAAAAAAAAAATCCATATTCCCTGTCACTATTTTTCATTGAACTAATTGAAATATTAATAATGTAATCATTTGGACTGGGTTCCAAATTCAGTATTTTATAGGTACCGTCTGTAATATCGAGTATCGATTCCTGTAAAATCAATTAGCCTAACATTTCAATACGTCTGTTGCACATGCGATTGCTGACACGGCAAACGGACGTTTTTATAGATATGTTGCAATTGTCAATTAGTTGGTTAGTTGAAGTTTATTTAAAAACATGTCTAGAATTTTAGCATGATTCATCACATATTTTCATTTTTCTTTACAACTTGTACTAAAAAGAGTATGAAGAAGCAATCTATTTAAACCTACCCCCTTTCCACATCACAGCAATTACTAACACATATGTTCACTTCCTGTTCTCAATTTGTAACACAATTTACATCAATGAATTCTAAATACAACAGTAGCTAGTTAAGTTAGTTATGATTTACATAATTACTTTGATAATATAATTTTTTTTAAGATCAAGACAGTTATAATTCTTTTTCATTGTACTTTGTAAACACTTGTTGTTTGAACATCCTCTTAAACCGTATAAACAAAGCATTGTTTGATTTATTTGCTTAATCCATTCCATAGTTTATTTCTACACAGTGACATACTAAAGTTTTAAGTGTTGTACGTGCATGCACATGTTTTATAGGCCTACTGAAATGAAATTGTTTTAATTTAAACGGGGATAGCAGATCCATTCTATGTGTCATACTTGATCATTAAGCGATATTGCCATATTTTTGCTGAAAGGATTTAGTAAAGAACATCGACGATAAATTTCGCAACTTTTGGTCGCTGATAAAAAAAAGCCTTGCCTGTACCGGAAGTAGCGTGACGTCGCAGGTTGAAGGGCTCCTCGCATTTCCCCATTGTTTACACCAGCAGCGAGAGCGATTCGGACCGAGAAAGCGACGATTACCCCATTAATTTGAGCGAGGATGAAAGATTCGTGGATGAGGAACGTTAGAGTGAAGGACTAGAGTGCAGTGCAGGACGTTTCTTTTTTCGCTCTGACCGTAACTTAGGTAAAAGGGCTCATTGGATTCCACACTTTCTCCTTTTTCTATTGTGGATGACGGATTTGTATTTTAAACCACCTCGGATACTATATCCTCTTGAAAATGAGAGCCGAGAACGCGAAATGGACATTCACAGTGACTTTTATCACCACGACAATACATCGGCGAAGCTCTTTAGCTACGGAGCTAACGTGATAGCATCGGGCTTAAATGCAGATAGAAACAAAATAAATAAACTCCTGACTGGAAGGATAGACTGAAAATCAACAATACTATTAAACCATGGACATGTAACTACACGGTTAATGCTTTCCAGCCTGGCGAAGCTTAACAATGCTGTTGCTAACGACGCCATTGAAGCTAACTTAGCTACGGGACCTCGTCCAGGCTATGATAAAAACATTAGCGCTCCACCTACGCCAGCCCTCATCTGCTCATCAACACCCGTGCTCACCTGCGTTCCAGCGATCGACGGAGCGACGAAGGACTTCACCTGATCATAGATACGGTCGGCGGCTAGCATCGGATAGCGCGTCTGCTATCCATCTCAAAGTCCTCCTGGTTGTGTTGCTGTAGCCCGCCGCTAATACACCGATCCCACCTACAGCTTTCTTCTTTGCAGTCTTCATTGTTCATTAAACAAATTGCAAAAGATTCACCAACACAGATGTCTAGAATACTGTGGAATTTTGCGATCAAAACAGAGCTTTTTGTATTGGATCCAATGGGGTCCGAATACTTCCGTTTCAACCATTGACGTCGACTTAAACAAGTTGAAAAACTTATTCGGGTGTTACCATTTAGTGGTCAATTGTACGGAATATGTACTTCACTGTGCAACCTACTAATAAAAGTCTCAATCAAAATAAATCAATCAACGCATACGTCATCATATATAGACGTTTTCAACCGGAAGTTTCGCGGGAAATTTAAAATTGCACTTTATAAGTATTGGCATGTGTTGCAATGTTAAGATTTCATCATTAATATATAAACTATCAGACTGCGTGGTCGGTAGTAGTGGGTTTCAGTAGGCCTTTAATGGCAGAGACTACTTCTTGACTACGGCAACACACTACATACTAAAATTATGAATAATAGCAAATGAGACCGTAAAGTGTAAGAAAATAAGATCTAGCAACTGGACATCAACCTGTATGCAAGTAAAGTTAAAGTTAAAGTACCAATCATTGTCACACACACACTAGAAAATTATTCTCTGCATTTGACCCATCACCCTTGATCACCCTCTGGGAGGTGAGGGGAGCAGTGTGCAGCAGCGGTGGCTGCGTCCGGGAATCATTTTTGGCCATTCAACCCCCAATTCCAACCCTTGATGCTGAGTGCCAAGCAGGGAGGGAATGGGTCCCATTTTTATAGTCTTTGTTTGGTATGACTCGGCCGGGGTTTGTGTTGCATTTTTAATTTTAAAAAATTCATTATTAAACAAATGTATTTATTTATTCCTAAATGAACACACACTAAATTATTTAAAATTGATACCGTTGAGTACCAGTATTCCTAGGTAACGGGAATTGGTACTGTATCAGTTCAAATGTGAAAACTACCCAGCCCTATTAGTAATAGTGTTCTATGTGTGTGTCTATCTTACTTTGTCTAAATGTGTTTTTGATAGTTATCCATGTCTTGTGCCCCGAATTGCTAAGGAAATAATATAGTGAGCATAATTTCAACATGCAACAATTATGTTGATCTGAGTCGCTTGCTAAGTACAAATCTTTGTTGTAGTTTTATATTGATTTGTAGTTTTTCTGGTGGCAAGCTGATGTTAGTGGTTGTCTATTGGTTAGTAGTTGTTTGCCATAGTTTATCCATAAAAAAATGGCGCTGTTGTATTAGTTGATGACTGTATTGACCAGGATATGAGATTTTTCTATTTTAAAAAAGGTGTGAAAAAACTAAGTAGTCTTATTTTCTGGGTCTACAGATTTATACCAATACTGTAAAATGGGCAGGTAACGCCAAACGACTTTTTCACAAATGAGCTTTCCTACCCGTGTCCTTCACACTCACAGCTTTGACTCATAAAAATGATCTAATCTCAAGAAAATGATGATCACGTCTTATCTTCATACCTGGTTGACTTATATCCGGGTCAATATGGTATTGATGATATTTTGGAGAGTACAGTATGTGCAGCGACACTTTTCAAGCTCCTGTACAGTTCAAGGAGCTGACATTCCTCATTTTGCCTGCCTCACTCATTACTTTGAGCATGTATCCTTTACGGCTTCTTGACTCAAGTGTGTGCTGCACTATAAGATGCCTACAGCCCTGTAGGAGGCTTACTTTAAACAAAGTGGATCAGCCATGCTAGACCAATAAAGAATTTCCAGTCACGGCTGAATGTTTTTTGAAATAGAGTTTGGAATGTTTGGACCGTGTTCATCATCTTTATCCCTTTTTTCCCTGTGTGATTGCATTCAGCCAACCGCACATGCTCCAGCCTGGAGTTCACCTGCGAGAACAACCGGCAGCCTCAGCGCAAGTGCATTCCTCGCGACTGGCTGTGTGATGGCGATGCGGACTGCACAGACGCCTTGGATGAGCATCAGAACTGCACCCGTAGATCCTGTGGCATCAATGAGTTCACATGCAGCAATGGCCTCTGCATACGTAGTTCTTACAGGTCAGACTAAGCAAAGTCTTTCACAAACGCCATCTGTCCATGCCACGTGGAACCATGCTGTGGATGTTCTTTGAAACCATGCTGTGGATGTTCTTTGAAACCATGCTGTGGATGTTCTTTGAAACCAGGTGTGACCGACGCAATGACTGCGGTGACAGCAGCGATGAACAGGGCTGCGCCTACCAGCCCTGTCAGCAGCAGCAGTTCACCTGCCAGAATGGCCGATGCGTGTCACATGACTTTGTCTGTGACGGGGATAACGACTGCGGCGATAAGTCAGACGAGCTGGAGCACATGTGCCACACCCCCCCGCCCACCTGTCCCCCAGGAGAGTTCATGTGTGACAACGGACACTGTATTCCCCTCAGCCAGGTGTGCAACCGCGACGACAATTGCTCCGACAACAGTGACGAGAAGGGATGCGGTAAGTGTGACCATCAGATACGTTTTGTATCCGACACACTTTGACTCCCAAAACCTAAATGTAAAGAGTCAGAATAGTGCTGTGCTTCTCTAATTCAAGGTATTAATGAGTGCACAGACCCATCCATCCATCACTGCGACCACAATTGTTCTGACACCCACACTAGCTTCATCTGCACGTGTCGCCCCGGCTACCGCCTCATGTCCGACGGCAAAACGTGCGACGATGTCAACGAGTGTGCCGATACGCCGAGCGTGTGTGGCCAAGTGTGCGAGAACACGGTGGGCTCGTACGTCTGCAAGTGCGCCCCGGGGTTCCTACGCCAGCCGGATGGGCGCAGCTGCCGCCAGAACAGCAACATCTCGCCATACCTCATCTTCAGCAACCGCTACTACCTCAGGAACCTGTCCACGGACGGACAGGCCTACTCGCTGATCCTGCAGGGTCTTACCAGTGTGGTGGCCGTAGACTTTGACCGCGTGGACAAGCGCATGTATTGGATCGACGTCAGCCGCAGAGTGATTGAGAGGATGTTCTTCAACGGCAGCGCCAGAGAGGTGGTGGTCAATGGGGTTCTGCATGGCGAGGGCCTTGCGGTCGACTGGGTTGGCAGAAAACTCTACTGGGTGGACAGTTTCATGGATTGCCTTAAAGTAGCGGAACTAGATGGGCGTTTTGTGAAGAAACTGGCGGAACACTGTGTGGATGCCAATAACACATTCTGCTTTGAGAACCCCAGAGCCATGGTGTTGCATCCCAAACATGGGTGAGTAGAAAAAACATAAAGGTCGAGCCTGGTTACTGGATTGGCAGGATCACTTTGATAGATATATTTTTGGTTCATCCCACATTCCAAAAACATGCATGTTAGGCTAATTGCAGACTCCAAATTGTCTATTAAGTCAATTAATGCTTATTTGTGTGTCTTGTGATTGATTGGTGACCAGTGCAGAATGTACTAAAAGTTAGCTGGGATAGGCTCCAGCTCACCGGAAGCATAATGAGGATATGTGGTGTAGAGCAAAATAAATGGATAACAAAATTTTCCATTTTAAATAATAAAAACCCCAAAACATAAGAACACCACCAATGGCTAGCACAGACCTGGGAAAATTAAGGCCCTGGGGCCACATGCAGCCCGTTAAGCTTATTATTTTAGATGTTTAAGATGTAAAGTGTAGCTGCCATTATGATGTGCAGTGATGTTTTCTAATGACCGTAAGTCTTCAACTATACTAAGTCTTTCAATGCTTGGAATCTGCATAATATACTAGTTACTATGGTCATCTAATTAGTTACTATGGTCATCTAATTAGTTTCAATAGTCGTCTACGTCACAGCAGCTCAGACGAGGCACCAAGCAGCGTGGGTGGGGAGCATTTCCACAGAGTGTCTGTCATGACGTTTTTAGCATTCAATCAGACATTATTGTGAGGTTTTGTATTTGTGTTCCTAAAAATCATATATACCGGCCCCCAGACACATTTTTTTCTCCAAATTTGGCCCGCCCAAGTCAAAATAATTGCCCAGGCCTGGGCTAGCATGTGGTACCAATGATGGTTTAAGAGTACATATTTAACAAATACATGTCAATATGTGTTACAGTTAGAAGTAAAAGTTTGTAACAAGATGACTGGCGTACAAGCTGTCATTCACGGCTGTCTCACCAGAATGTGAATGTTCGTTGCTATGGTGGTTGCCAGAGGTGTGGACTCGAGTCACATGACTTGGACTCGAGTCAGACTCGAGTCATGAATTTGATGACTTTAGACTCGACTTGACAAAATGTAAAGAGACTTGCAACTCAACTTAGACTTTAACATCAATGACTTGTGACTTCACTTGGACTTGAGGCTTTTGACTTGACATGACTTGCTACTTTCCCCAAAACCCAAAGATTGAAAAGTTATTTGGGAGCGCTCCGTATCTTTCATTTTCTACGTCTGTGTCTATAAGCGTGTTTGCTGCTTGTCAGCTGGTGTGCTGTCAGTACAATAGCCAATCAAATTAGATCTACGTTGTTTTCATCCCACAGCTCTCATCCAATCAAATTGCAGGACAACCACCGAACATGAGTTGTCAAACAACGCGGCAGTGAGAAACAATTATGCCAAAGTTGGTTTCGTTCGGGTATAAAAACTACGACTTGGTCAACAAAAAACGAATTGTCGTATGCAAATCACGCAGTTCGAATATTACAGACGGAGACGCAACAACTTCCAACTTCGTTCGACATTTGAAGTTCCACAAAGAAGGGTAAGTTTTGAATGTAAGATAACGTTTATTGGCTAAGTAACATGACTTTTATTTGCTGTGTAGTTAAATCAGTGAGGCTGTAAACTCACTGCTAACGTTATAACCATAGACATCTTATAAGGGTACGCAGCATTGAGCGCTACTGCCTATTGGCACAGACGAGACGCGGCGCCGCCATCTTGGAGTGGTGATCCGCTCCACTCAGTGCAATTCATTTGGCAGGAGCAATGAACTGTCAGCGAATTTAATTCATCTTACCTCACTGAATACCACTGATTTTCACGCGCTTTTTTTGTCAAACGTGTAGCTATGATAACGGACACATGCTTTGGCGTTTTTATTATTCATAGTTTGCTTAACAGTAATATAATATTCTTATACGCTATAAATGGCCAGACGTCCGAGATCAAAACTGGGAATATAATCCCACAGAAAGGGGGAAAAAAACGGTCAGCTATTTTTAAGTTGAAGAAACAATATGATTAGGTTATATATACATGCGTATATCCTACATAAACAATGTATGAATACATTAGATATCTATATATCTTAGGGACCTATAGACTGCAGCAGCAGAGAGTTTATTCTGTCTTGACACTTTGTATTGATATTTTCTATTACATTCTTCCCTTAAATGATAATGTTTACAGTGATTGTTTTATATGTATTTTTTATGTATGTCGCTTTGAATAAAAGAGTCTGCCAAATACTTAAACATAAACATATATAAACACCTGAAAGTCTTTATATCAGCTAAAACCACCAATCTGTTTCACTGGATTCAGAATAAAACCAAATGCTGTCTTACCCAACAATGTTAGTATTTGAATATTGTTACTTGAAGACTTATTCCTGGTTACAATTATACTGTTAAGAAAGTATTGTCTTATATTTTGCCTAAAATGAGAATGCATCATAATCAGTGGCGGCTGGTGAATTTTGTTTTAGGTGGGGCTGAAATTTTGTAAACCAAACCCCTGTAGGGGGGTCATCTCCCCCGGAAGATTTCTTTGTGATTTTCACATACAAATATTGAAGATCTTTGCTCCTTCTCAACTCTGTGGTTATATTATTTTCATAAAATACAACCAATAGTATGTTAATGTTTGTTTTTGCAAATGTGTTTATTCTGTAAAGGAATGAGTTAAATGTTTAATATTGTTTAAACTATTAAAATGACTGGTTAATAGTGCTATTATGAATTGCAATGTCAGCACTATTTTTTTCCCTGCAATTTCAAATGCACTTGTTTTAATAAATAAATACAGCGTTTTAAAAGCATACACAATCTGTGTAAAAATATTAGTCTGTGGTTAAAATGACTTGAAAGGACTCGAAACTCAAAATGCAGGACTTGGGACTTGACTTGAGACTTTCTAGTCTTGACTTTGGACTTGACTCGGGACTTGCCTGTCTTGACTCGGGACTTGACTCGAGACTTGAGGGCAAAGACTTGAGACTTACTTGTGACTTGCAAAGCAATGACTTGGTCCCACCTCTGGTGGTTGCTATATTATTATCGTTGAACTTGTGAGGGAAATCGTTTGCTTTGCCAAACATTGCTTTTGTAACATCACATTACCTCTTTGTTGTGTGTGTGTGTGTATTAGAGGGGCCTAACTCATATATATATATATAGTTGGACCAAGACAAGAGTGGGATTGCAGCCCATCCGAACACAAGCGCCCTTGAGGCAGCCACTCTTTGTAATATCATACAGCAGCTTTATCATTTAATATAATTGTACTTATACAGTACTATATGCAAATATGTACCTGGTATCTATTTCCAGTTATAATGCCTTAAACATCACTCCAATCATTTTGGTGAAACATTCGCTTGCAATCAGGAGAATAGCATCTCTGTCATTGCTATGGCAACCACAGATCAGCTACTTTAGAGGTCTACAGTACAGTATATGCTTTGTTATACACCATAACAGTTCCGTTATGCATGCAGGTGTTTTACCTTGTTGATACAATGGTCATGGGTTGTGCCTTTTGTTTCTTAGATATGTGTACTGGACCGACTGGGGAGACAAAGCCTTCATAGGTCGAGTTGGAATGGACGGAACTAACAAAGTAGCGGTCATCACCACCAAGATAGAGTGGCCCAATGGACTCACCATTGACTACACCAATGACAAGCTGTATTGGTCTGACGCACATTTGAACTACATTGAGTGAGCACATGTTGTGTGTCTGCAGTTAGCTTACAATCAGGAGTTTCAGACTTGCAGTTTCATCCTTCCATTTTGCCATCTCAGGTACTCAGACCTGGATGGTCACCACAGACACACAGTGTATGATGGAGTCTTGCCTCACCCGTTTGCCCTGACCTTGTTCGAAGACACGGTGTACTGGACAGACTGGAACACACGCACGGTGGAAAAAGGCAACAAGTACGACGGTTCTGGTCGCCAGGTTCTGGTCAACACCACTCACAGACCTTTTGACATTCACGTGTGCCATCCCTACAGGCAGCCTATTGGTGAGTTGCAGCAGCTTCTCCTTTCTAAGAGTGATATATGTCATCCTGCTCAGCTATACTAAGCACATGTTTAGATTATCAATACGAGTCCTCTATGTGATCCGCTATGGTAAACTGAGATTGTTTGGTCCCTTCTTGCTCCTTCCCCCGGTAGTAAACAACCCCTGTGGGGTGAACAATGGAGGTTGCACTCACCTGTGCCTCATCCGTCACGGGGGACGGGAACACACCTGCGAGTGTCCTGACCACTTCCTGGCAATGCAAATAGGAGGTGTGACCAGATGCCTTCCCATGTGCACCAGCACCCAGTACAGATGCACAAACAATGAACGGTTTGTTATCTTGTCTTTCTTTGCCTTCTGGATTCTCTTAGTTTCCTCGCACGGCCAATATTGTCAAAATAGCTGGCTACATAAGTGCGTACACCTCAAAGTGAACTATCCTCTACATGTTAAAAATGGTACAGTACATTTGTCCCTCAATGCATTGCAGCCCTCTAGTGCCGGCATGACTCATGGATACCCAGTCCATGACACTCCTGCACATCATGCCTGACTAAATATCTTGCTCCTAGAGATGTGTCATTGCAAACCAATCAAGTCTTTTGAATGGCTCTACGATTTGTGAATCTGAGCCGTTTGTTGATGAGCCATTTTTCATGCACCGACTGGCACGAGGGAATGAGTCAGATTCAAAATAAACATTTGGGTGATGTGTGGAGATTTAGATAATTCTGGTTTATTGTTTAATGAGGATATTCTAAGAACTCTATTGTCAGACCAGCACACCTGAAATGAATATATGTCAAGTATTTTAAAGCGTACACACACCAGGTAGTCACAACTTTTTATTCTAGTTTTATTTTTATATACAGGTATACATTTTATTCTTGCTTATTTCTATATTTTCTTTTCTTGTATTGTTAAATGCTATTTTACTACAATTGGAAAAAAATCTAAATAGTAATGTCACTGTCAAAGATTGGACACCACTCTATGGAATGTTTACAATGAAAACCAAAAAATAAAATTAGAGTCAATATTTCAGAATAATTCCCGCCAATAGAGTAAAATAAATTGTAAAATAGATTGTAAATTGAAATCATTCTGACCTACATCTTACCATATAACTTTTACCAGTGATCGTTTCTGTAATTAAAAAAAAAAAGCAAAGAAATAAAAAAATTAACGAGCCAGTGTTTGGAACAGGTCTTTCAAACAAACGGCTCCTCAAACTCCGACTCCCTTCAAAGAATTATAAAAAACATCTTTACTTGTTACTCACTTGTGTTGCCAGCTACTTGTGTTGACTCATTTTCAGCAGATAGTAAATCTGTACCGCTATACAAGCTGTACACTGACTACTCTCAGGTATATATAATACAAAAGCCAAAAGCAGTGAAGTTGTCACATTGTGTAAATGGTAACTAAAAAGAGAATACAATGATTTTCAAATCATTTTCAACTTATATTCAATTGAATGGACTGCAAAGACAAGATATTTCATGTTCACACTGGTAAACTTTATTTTTTTGACAAATAATCATGAACTTAGACTTTAATGGCAGCAACACATTGCAAAAAAGGCATTTTTACCACTGTGTTACATGGCCTTTCCTTTTAACAACACTCAGTAAAGGTTTGGGAACTGAGGAGACCCATTTTTGAAGTGGAATTATTTCCCATTTTTGCTTGATGTACAGCTTAAGTTGTTCAACAGTCTCCCTTCTGCTATTTTAGCCTTCATATTGCACCACACATTTTCAATGTCTGGACTATAGGCAGGCCAGTCTAGTACCCGCACTCTTTTACTATGAAGCCACGCTGTTGTAACACGTGGCTTGGCATTGTCTTGTTGAAATAAGCAGGGGCGTCCATGATAACGTGGCTTGGATGGCAACATATGTTTCTCCAAAACCTGTATGTACCTTTCAGCATTAATGGTGCCTTCACAGATGTGTAAGTTACCCATGCCTTGGGCACTAATACACCCCCATACCATCAAAGGTGTTGGCTTTTGAACTTTGCGCCTAGAACAGTCCAGATGGTTATTTTCCTCTTTGTTCCGGAAAACACGACGTCCACAGTTTCCAAAAACAATTTGAAATGTGGACTTGTCAAACCACAGAACACTTTTCTACTTTGCATCAGTCCATCTTAGATGAGTTCGGGCCTAGCAAAACCGGCGGCGTTTCTGGGTGTTGTTGTTAAATGACTTTGACTTTGCATAGTAGAGTTTTAAATTGCACTTACAGATGTAGCGACCAACGGTAGTTACTGACAGTGGTTTTCTGAAGTGTTCTTGAGCCCATGTGGTGATATCCTTTACACACTGATGTCGCTTTTTAATGCAGTACCGCCTGAGGGGTCGAAGGTCACGGCCTTGCCGCTTACGTGCAGTGATTTCCCCAGATTCTCTGAACCTTTTGATGATATTACGGAGCGTAGATGGTAAAATGCCTAAATTCCTTGCAATAGCTCCTTGAGAAATGTTGTTCTTAAACAATTTGCTCAGGCATCTGTTGACAAAGTGGTGACCCTCGCCCCATCCTTGTTTGTGAATGACTGAGCATTTCATGGAAGCTGCTTTCATACCCAATCATGGCACCCACCTGTTCCAAATTAGCCTGTTCACCTGTGGGATGTTCCAAAAAAGTGTTAAATGTTTTGCCACTTGTGCCAGCTTTTTTTAAAACCTGTTGCAGGCATCAAATTCCGAATGAGCTAATATTTGCAAAAAATAACAAAGTTTCTCAGTGTGAGCATGATCTTGTCTTTGCAGTCTATTCAATTGAATCTAAGTTGAAAAGGATTTGCAAATCATTGTATTCTCTTTTTATTTACCATTTACACAACCTGACAACTTCACTGCTTTTGGCTTTTGTATTATAAAAGTCGTAAGTGAAATGTGATATGTGTAGCCACTTAACTACTACTGTAACTACTGTACCAATGTCTGGATTGTAAGAAGACAGATTTGAAATCAGAAAAACGCTAAATAAAAGGCTTAAAGTCTGCTCCTTGTCGCTTCATCAGTTGTATTCCAATCTGGTGGAAGTGTGATGGTCAGCAAGACTGCAGAGACGGCTCAGACGAGATGTCCACCTGCCCCGCTCGCCACTGCCGACTCGGCCAGTTCCAGTGCAACGACGGTAACTGTACCAGTCCGCATTTCCTGTGTAATGGCAAACAGGATTGCCACGATGGCTCAGATGAAGATCCTGTGCTGTGTGGTGAGTTATGGTTCTCACAAGACCTATTGTCACCATCCTTTTCTCCATTTGAAGTGTTGATTCCCCTCCAGTGACACACCAATGTGAACAACACCAGTGGCAGTGCGGGAATAAGCAGTGCATCCCTGAGTCGTGGCAGTGCGACAGAGAAAATGATTGTGCTGATCAATCAGATGAAGACCCGTCGCATTGTTCCACCAGGACATGTCGCCCCGGACAGATGAAATGTCGTAATGGACGCTGCATCCCTCAGAGTTGGAAATGTGACACGGATGATGACTGCGGGGACAACTCTGATGAGCCTCTAGACGAGTGCAGTAAGTCCACTTTTACATTCCTTCATTATGTTTTCTGTTCTTGAAGTTAGAATAAGAAGGCATTTTCATATCCAGTGAGAGGACCTTCAGAACAGAATATTCTATTTCCAGTTAATGGTCAAATGTAACATAAACACAAGAAATTGTTTAAGCAACATTTTAGTCTGGTTAATTGTCATGTGATGTCCTTAAAACACAAAAACACAAACTATATTTAGACAAGTGTGAGCTTAATTTTTTGGACCATTGACTTTCATATCTTAGGTCGGAGATTGAGTTCAACAGTTGAACAACTCTGAGGTTTAAAATGCCCCTCTGTCTTGCTGTGTTTTCTTTCAAAGTGGGGCCGGCGTATCGATGCGACAACCACACCGAGTTCACCTGCAAGACCAACTACCGATGTGTGCCGCTGTGGTCGCTGTGCAACGGCCACAACGACTGCAGAGACAACAGTGACGAGGAGGACTGTGGTGAGTCCTCCAGCTTAGATAGGACATTGATGACGAGGAGGGCTGTGGTGAGTCCTCCAGCTTAGATAGGACATTGATGACGAGGAGGGCTGTGGTGAGTCCTCCAGCTTAGATAGGACATTGATGACCAGGAGGGCTGTGGTGAGTCCTCCAGCTTAGATAGGACATTGATGACCAGGAGGGCTGTGGTGAGTCCTCCAGCTTAGATAGGACTTTGATGACGAGGAGGGCTGTGGTGAGTCCTCCAGCTTAGATAGGACTTTGATGACGAGGAGGGCTGTGGTGAGTCCTCCAGCTTAGATAGGACTTTGATGACGAGGAGGGCTGTGGTGAGTCCTCCAGCTTAGACAGGACATCCATCTCAGTGGCCTAGTGGTTAGAGTGTCCGCCCTGAGATCGGTAGGTTGGAGTTCAAATCCCAGCCG
This sequence comes from Entelurus aequoreus, assembly GCF_033978785.1. Classification (NCBI taxonomy): domain Eukaryota; kingdom Metazoa; phylum Chordata; class Actinopteri; order Syngnathiformes; family Syngnathidae; genus Entelurus; species Entelurus aequoreus. The sequence goes on along the minus strand of NC_084744.1, from coordinate 39,076,003 downwards.
AGTCATACCAAAGACTATAAAAAATGGGACCCATTACCTCCCTGCTTGGCACTCAGCATCAAGGGTTGGAATTGGGGGTTAAATCACCAAAATGATTCCCGGGCGCGGCGCCGCTGCTGCCCACTGCTCCCCAAGGGGATGGGTCAAATGCAGAGGACAAATTTCACCACACCTAGTGTGTGTGTGACAATCATTGGTACTTTAACTTTAACTTAACTTTAACATTGATGTCCCCTCTGTGCCATGTTCCACTGTGTGTGAAGCTCTTTCCTACCCACTAAATCACAAAAGCGTAGAAATAACCGTGTGTATTTAAGGAGTGAATTCCACTTAACTGAACTACTTTCCACTTAACATTCACCTCAGCTTCCAGTGCAACATCACACCCTGTGATGTAGTGTAAGTTGCCGACTAGAGCATCTGTTGTATAATATATATGTTATATGTGTTGTAGCTCTGTCCGTGCGTGAGGGGCCCGGGTTCATACAGGGAGCTTTGTAGTCTACCCACACACTAACCGGCCCTCCCGGTTCTTATCAGAGGCCCTTACTCCATTAGTGCTATGCCCGAGCAGGGGGGGAGATCTGCGCTAATCTTCCCTTTAAGAATGCAGCAGATGGGCCAGGTGGAGGATGAGGAGGGCAGGACTCACTCTATCTTTGACACCCAGCACTGTGTGCTCACACCAGCTCTCCTCCACTTCCCTGCAGCCTTATCCTCTGCACACACACACACACACACACACACACACACACACACACACACACACACACACACACACACACACACACACACACACACACACGCACGCACACATGGAGGTCACCCATCTGTCTTAGACAAGCTCCTCTACTCCCCCCTTTGCGGTTTAATTAAGAAACGTGATGGCTTATATTTCAAACTTCTGTGTAACTTAAGACCCCCAACAGTGAAGTTATGAAAGCAGTGATGGCTTTCCTTGGAGTGTACTGTGTGCCAACACCCTGTCCAAAAAGGATTGCCGCAGATCAATCTGTCATTTAAATTGAGTATTAACACAGGGAGAGAATGTCTGGTGATAACCTAATGAGAATAAGGATTCTTTTATTACCAATGTGTAATGGATCTTATGAAAACTAAGCTGCTCCTTCCACCTGCTAGATTGTCTGGAGTTAAAACTCCAATTAAATGATCATCATGCTGGTTCTGGCTATAATCACTGGACATCAGATACTGTACATGAACATGGAATTCTATAAACCTCACAAATATTGCTGATATCATTAAACTATAATACGACATTTAAAAATACAAAATTGGGGCGGCGTGGCTCAAATGGTAGAGCGGTCGTCCAGAAACTAGTGGGCTCCTGGTTCATTGCCGTCGTGTCCTCGGGCAAGACACTTCATCTACTGGCCCTCAGTGTCACCCACACTGGTGTTGTGGCAGGACTCCATGGCAAAGGAGATTTTCTTAATCTCATTGGGATAATTTGGAGAAATAAATATTGATAATGTGAGGGTGATTCAAAAAGAATACGCCAAAATTATCACTCGATATTTCAAAAATGAAAAACAATAGAAAAGCTAGCTTGAACACTTTTGTTGTACATAACTTTGAGTATTTATTTCATGCTATACCAGTGCTCAATATGGCCAGCACAGACAACATCAAGACCCAAAAACGCTCCAGGATGTTGCTATTCACTGTGTTGATTGCTGATGTTAGTCGCCATTTTGAGGGTAAATAAACACGTGGTCTTTCTACAATTGAACGGCGCCGAAAGGATGACACGACCACAACGGTGAGATTGTAAGACAATAAAACTTGTATAACTCCTGTATCAAATGATTCAGTCTATTACAATGTTTTTTGTGTGATGATTCTTTTTTTAATCACTCTGTAGCATAATAAATAATAAATAATAATAAATACTTTTTCACTTTTCAAATTCATCTAGGTAACACTGCTTCCAGAGTTGACTATTTGTCTCAATTATAACAGTAGAACAAAAAGAGCACATGTTGCAAGGCCTGGCTTGTGATCCTGAATGTAGTAGAGGTCATAAAGCTATACTACCGTTCAAAAGTTTGGGGTCACATTGAAATGTCCTTATTTTTGAAGGAAAAGCACTGTAATATTTTTTAAGAAGATAACTTTAAACTAGTCTTAACTTTAAAGAAATACACTCTATACATTGCTAATGTGGTAAATGACTATTCTAGCTGCAAATGTCTGGTTTTTGGTGCAATATCTACATAGGTGTATAGAGGCCCATTTCCAGCAACTATCACTCCAGTGTTCTAATGGTACAATGTGTTTGCTCATTGGCTCAGAAGGCTAATTGATGATTAGAAAACCCTTGTGCAATCATGTTCACACATCTGAAAACAGTTTAGCTCGTTACAGAAGCTACAAAACTGACCTTCCTTTGAGCAGATTGAGTTTCTGGAGCATCACATTTGTGGGGTCAATTAAACGCTCAAAATGGCCAGAAAAAGATAACTTTCATCTGAAACTCGACAGTCTATTCTTGTTCTTAGAAATGAAGGCTATTCCACAAAATTGTTTGGGTGACCCCAAACTTTTGAACGGTAGTGTACATTTAAAGAGAAACAAAATAAAATACAATAACATTTAACTGAATCCAATTCAGACCTGCCCGAGCCTTGAATACGCTTGTACACTTTGTTGCTCTCTAAGGGCCCTACTTTCCTGTTTGCGCTTAAGTTAAGCTTCAAGTTGGACAAAACTGCTGAAGTCTGGAATGAAGGCCGGCTCATTACTAATGAGGCGGACTTTGCTCTGACACCTCTTTTGTTTTGGTTGTTACGGAGCATAGAGTTTGACTAAAACTTGTGAATGTCATTGAAATCCATGAAACAGATAACACTTTAATTTGAAAAGGCTGTGTTCATGTGTTGTCATGGTGATGTAGTGTGCATATACAACTGCCTCTTTTTCCTGACTGGATGCCAATAATAATCTGTAGATTAAACTTTCTTTCACTTGTTACAATAACCACCCTCATGTTACAAACACCGTTTCCATATGAGTTGGGAAATTGTGTTAGATGTAAATATAAACGGAATACAATGATTTGCAAATCATTTTCAACCCATATTCAGTTGAATATGCTACAAAGACAACATATTTGATGTTCAAACTGATCAACTTTTTTTTTTTTGCAAATAATCATTAACTTTAGAATTTGATGCCAGCAACACGTGACAAATAAGTTGGAAAAGGTGGCAATAAATACTGATACAGTTGAGGAATGCTCATCAAACACTTATTTGGAACATCCCACAGGTGAACAGGCAAATTGGGAACAGGTGGGTGCCATGATTGGGTATAAAAGTAGATTCCATGAAATGCTCAGTCATTCACAAACAAGGATGGGGCGAGGGTCACCACTTTGTCAACAAATGCGTGAGCAAATTGTTGAACAGTTTAAGAAAAACCTTTCTCAACCAGCTATTGCAAGGAATTTAGGGATTTCACCATCTACGGTCCGTAATATCATCAAAGGGTTCAGAGAACCTGGAGAAATCACTGCACGTAAGCAGCTAAGCCCGTGACCTTCGATCCGTCAGGCTGTACTGCATCAACAAGCGACATCAGTGTGTAAAGGATTTTACCACATGGGCTCAGGAACACTTCAGAAACCCACTGTCAGTAACTACAGTTGGTCGCTACATCTGTAAGTGCAAGTTAAAACTCTCCTATGCAAGGCAAAAACCGTTTATCAACAACACCCAGAAACGCCGTCGGCTTCGCTGGGCCTGAGCTCATCTAAGATGGACTGATACAAAGTGGAAAAGTGTTCTGTGGTCTGACGAGTCCACATTTCAAATTGTTTTTGGAAACTGGACGTCGTGTCCTCCGGACCAAAAAGGAAAAGAACCATCCGGATTGTTATAGGCGCAAAGTTGAAAAGCCAGCATCTGTGATGGTATGGGGGGTGTATTAGTGCCCAAGACATGGGTAAATTACACATCTGTGAAGGCGCCATTAATGCTGAAAGGTACATACAGGTTTTGGAGCAACATATGTTGCCGTCCAAGCAACGTTGCCATGGACGCCCCTGCTTATTTCAGCAAGACAATGCCAAGCCACGTGTTACATCAACGTGGCTTCATAGTAAAAGAGTGCGGGTACTAGACTGGCCTGCCTGTAGTCCAGACCTGTCTCCCATTGAAAATGTGTGGCGCATTATGAAGCCTAAAATACCACAACGGAGACCCCCGGACTGTTGAACAACTTAAGCTGTACATCAAGCAAGAATGGGAAAGAATTCCACCTGAGAAGCTTAAAAATATGTCTCCTCAGTTCCCAAACGTTTACTGAGTGTTGTTAAAAGGAAAGGCCATGTAACACAGTGGTGAACATGCCCTTTCCCAACTACTTTGGCACGTGTTGCAGCCATGAAATTCTAAGTTAATTATTATTTGCAAAAAAAAAAAAAAGTTTATGAATTTGAACATCAAATATGTTGTCTTTGTAGTGCATTCAATTAAATATGGGTTGAAAAGGATTTGCAAATCATTGTATTCCGTTTATATTTACATCTAACACAATTTCCCAACTCATATGGAAACACGGTTTGTATTTGTCTTAAGAGTTCTGTTTAGTTCAAATGTTCGTAAACCCGGGACGCATCAGAGAGCGTTGCGTGGACAACTGAGTGTAAGTGCCAGTCAGAGAATGACAACTGTGTGTACTGTATGTGCCAGTCAGAGAATGACAACTGTGGGTATGTGCCAGTCAGAGAATGACAACTGTGTGTATGTGCCAGTCAGAGAATGACAACTGTGTGTATGTGCCAGTCAGAGAATGACAACTGGGCGTATGTGCCAGTCAGAGAATGACAACTGTGTGTATGTGCCAGTCAGAGAATGACAACTGGGCGTATGTGCCAGTCAGAGAATGACAACTGTGTATGTGCCAGTCAGAGAATGACAACTGAGTATATGTGCCAGTCAGAGAATGACAACTGTGTGTATGTGCCAGTCAGAGAATGACAACTGTGTGTATGTGCCAGTCAGAGAATGACAACTGAGTATATGTGCCAGTCAGAGAATGACAACTGACAGTTTGATATTAACTGTAAAAAATCTATGTAATTCATTGATATATGCTACATTATTTATGTATTTTCTATTAAACAGTGACATGGCCCAATGACCATGGTCCAGATGCATTAAACAGCCATTAGTATCAGGATGTTCAAACATGGACGATATATTGATTTCTGATAGTTAATACAGTGGTATTATGGTCCTTTTAGCTTCATCTCAATTGGTGTTTCTAGGTGCCTCAATTGAGGCAATCAGTATAGATGTGATAATTTTCTGTAAGTTTCTTTTATCATTTTATGATGTGTGGTAAACATTAATTCAAAAGTGTAAGTGCAATGCAGTATAATGTTTCACCTTCAGCCTCAGAGGCACGTAAGAACCAAAGTAGTTCAGTTGATGGGAGTATACACAGAAGGCCTGATTGGACAGTGACATTTAAGGGTCACTCCACCAAAAGCACTGTTTTTGGTTGAAGGTGTGCAATAACCAACTTAAGCTAAAGAGCAGAGGGGGTTGTCCAGAAACCGGTTGGTGGTTCGAATTCCGCTTTCTCTATCTCAGTCACATATGTTCTTGGGCTAGACACATGGCCCACTTTGCCTTTAGTGCAGCACTTACTGGTGTACAAAAGCAGTGAAGTTGTCACCTTGTGTAAATGGTAAATAAAAATTTATTTGCAAATCCTTTTCAACTTATATTCAATTGAATAGACCCTCAGTACCGCCTGAGGGATGGAAGGTCACAGGCATTCAATGTTGTTTTTCAGCCTTGCTGCTTACATGTAGTGATTTCTCCAGATTCTCTGAACCTTTTGATGATATTACATAACGTAGATGGTGAAATCCCTAAATTCCTTGCAATAGCTTGTTGAGAAATGTTGTTCTTAAACAATTTGCTCAGACATTTGTTGACAAAGTGGTGACCCTCGCCCCATCCTTGTTTATTAATGACTGAGCATTTCAATGAAGCTGCTTTTATACCCAATCATGGCACCCACCTGTTCCCAATTAGCCTGTGAGATGTTCCAAATAAGCCTTGATGAGCATTCCTCAACTTTCTCAGTCTTTTTTGCCACTTGTGCCAGCTTTTTTGAAACATGTTGCAGGCATCAAATTCCAAATGAGCTAATATTTGCAAAAAATAACAAGGTTTCTCAGTGTGAACATGAAATATCTTGTCTTTGCAGTCTATTCAATTGAATATAACTTGAAAAGGATTTGCAAATCATTGTATTCTCTTTTTATTTACCATTTACACAATGTGAAAACTTCACTGCTTTTGGGGTTTATATGAATGCGAATGGTGGTAGTTGGAGAGGTCAATGAAGTGCATTGGCAGCCACTTTTCCATCAGTCAAATCCAGGACAGCTGTGGCTACACATATAGTTTACCACCACCAATACTCCGGAGAATAATGAATTGTAACTGTAAAACTCTTTGGGTGTCTTGAACAGCACTATATAAATCCAGTTTATACAAATCCAAAAGTGACTATGAACGCATTCATATTTTTATGTAACATATTCATTTTGTCTTATTTAGATGAGTTGGCCTGCGACACCAGTGGTGACTTCCAGTGTGACAACCATCGCTGCATCCCACTAAGGTGGCGCTGTGACGGCGATGACGACTGTGGGGACAACTCTGACGAACGCAGCTGCAGTGAGTACTCGCCACGCTTCAACTATTGATTATTTTAGTCATTGAGTAATCTATTTATTACATTGTTTGATTAATCAAATAAAACATACTTTATAACCTCACAGCCAATTTTAGGGGAAATAGTTGAAATATTTTTTTTTTTCTGCTTTTCATATAATCTTCATTCTTTTTTTTTTCTAATAAATGCACATCATCAACATTGAAATTACACTTTTAACATGTGTACATTAAAATAAATAAAAATTATGTCCGCATATTGAAAATTTGCGGGCACTCTGTGCGGCCCAGATTTGATCAATATTTATTAGTGGCACTAATTAAATGATTAATCAAAGAATAATAATTGAAGCTTTTTCTAATTGAATTAACTGATTAATTGTTGTTGCCCATCTTGATCTGGTTGCTGTTGGTCTTGGGGAGAGACTTCAGGTATACCTGCACAATCTTTATGAAATCTAATACAAGAGACCAATGACAAACATTTAGCCTTTGCACAGATAATTACAAACACAAGAGTGTAGACAACTACAATGTATCTCTGAAAAGACATCATGATCCTGGTGGAGGCACGACAAGAGCACAGTTGGTGGCTCGGTACCCAAAAAGGTTGGAGGGGAGATGTTTTTACTGTGGAGAGGGCGGCCATCTTGTCGTTTCATGTCCAACCAAGAGAACCCAGGCGGTGAGTCATATTCCAGCTGTTCCTCAGAGGCCACGCACTCTTACCAAGATTACGTTAACTCATCACACAGTCACAATTCTAGAGGCGTTAATAGACTCTGGGGCAGATGAGAGTCTGATGGACTGGGGTTTAGCTAGGAGACTAGGACTGTATGGTTGCATACAGTTAGGTTTCTTCCTCCTCAGTATATTGTAAATGCTTTGATTAGCATCTCTATTGACAAAACCGCTGAGTGTCTACGGTCGCCGGGAGCGTGGTTTACTAAAGCAAATAACCACATGGGTCTCTAATTAGCACTGGGTCAAAAGCCATTGATTGATATTAAAAAGTTATGGTTGTAGACACCTTCCTGATGTAGTACTAATTAACTCCACAAGATGGCAGTAGCTGCATTTGAAGTACCATGATTAAACTTTGCATGCACTTTAAAGGGAATCTATTACGCAACTTTTCTTACCTTTTGGTGCCTGTTTTTGTGTATTTGGGATCTGCATAATTCAGGAACATTTTGAACTTAAAACACGGAGGCATGGCGGATATATTTCTAAAATCATCTTGCCATTTGGAATTTGCCAAATTTTTGACGTTTTTTTTCAGCGGATAGCTCCATATTTGGTGGAAATTTGTCTGAAGAGCTTAGCGCAAGTCCGCCACTGTAGTCCGACTCTGTAGTTTATAAGTTCCTTCTTTTTCTCCATCCTCTAGTTGTATAAAAGTGGGTCACAACTGAATGACCCTGGGAAAATGTGAGTCCCTCTTATGGCGAAACTGCCAAATATTGATATATATTCCTTTGTTGTTAGATTCCAATTGTTTAAATTCCCTACCTAGTGGTGAAAATGGTAAATTATCATTTTAACGACATGTAAACAAACAATCCGTCTAAAAGAGAATAAAAAGATTAATAAAAAAATAACGACATGCAGTGCAGGCCAAAAGTTTGGACACACCTTCTCATTCAATGTGTTTTCTTTATTTTCATGACTATTTACATTGTAGGTTGTCACATCAAAACTATGAATGAACACATGTGGAGTTATGTACTTAACAAAAAAAGGTGAAATAATATGTTTTATATTCTAGTTTCTTCAAAATAGCCACCCTTTGCTCTGATTACTGCTTTGCACACTCTTGGCATTCTCTCCATGAGCTTCAAGCACACCTGTGAAGTGAAAACCATTTCAGGTGACCTCCTCTTGAAGCTCATGGAGAGAATGCCAAGAGTGTGCAAAGCAGTAATCAGAGCAAAGGGTGGCTATTTTGAAGAAACTAGAAAATAAAATATGTGTTCATTATTTTACCTTTTTCTGTCAAGTACATAACTCCACATGTGTTCATTACTAGTTGTGATGCCTTCAGTGACAATGTGTACTGTATATCCAAGCCTTCTTATCATATTCAGAGCGGAATTTCCATACACTTCTTTTTTTTATATGACTACATTGTGTGTAATGAAGTGCCCATTTATTGTACGAATTGGCTCTTTCTGAGAAGTGTGCAAATACAAATGATTGTAGGGCGCAGAAAGGACATCATTCTTTTTGTTATCCTTTTATCAGAGGTGATATTTAGCAAGAGTCCTAACACTTGTGCTGACAGCTGGCTGCTGAGAGAGGAGAGAAACAAAGCTTATCAGCAGCTTGAGAAACAGACTGTCCTCAGGAGTGAAGGAGTCTGTCACCCTTTCACCCTGCAGAATTAAATCAAGCCTGAGAAGGTGCTGGTTAGTAAGGAGGAACAACTTGAGCCTTTCTGGTGCTGCTGATGCTAAAGAGTCTTCTGCTGGGGTCAAATAATACAGCGCTCTTGAAAACATCTTGACTTGTTCCATCTGGCTTGATAAATGTGTCTCAGAGGAGTGAATTTATGAAAATAAGGATCTCCTCACTTTTTTCTTGTCCCCTCAGTACCGCGCACTTGCACCGAGAGCGAGTTCCGCTGCAATAATCTGCGCTGCATTCCTGACCGCTGGGTCTGTGACCATGACAACGACTGTGAGGACAACTCGGATGAAAGGGACTGTGGTGGGTGGAGGCTCTTTGTTTTGGCTGTTTGTGAGTAACTGTGGACCACCATGCCAAGATGCTGTAAAACTTGCCTTTTCCCGAGTAGCACACCACCTGTTGTCTTTTATTCAGGCCAAATGAACGCTTCTATGCATTCAGAGCTGCTGTAGTCAGGGACAATAGATGGCTCAGACTTGATTATAAGACATAATCAGGTACTAGGATTGTACGGTATACCGGTACTGGTATAATATCGCGGTACTAATGAATCAAAACTGCTACTATACGCTGTTTGAAAAGTACCGCTTCCCAGGCATGACGGCTCCTCGTCACGTGGTGACATTGCTGGTTTTACGAGCAGAGGAGCATGTTCGGCAGTGCACACGCACAGAGTACTTACAAGCAGACACAGTGTGTAGACAGAAAAGGGAGAATGGACGCATTTTGGTGTAAAAAGTAAAGATAAAAGTGAAGTTATAACACTAAAACACCCTCAGGAAGAGGTGCTATAAGACATGGCTAGCTAGCTAGCAGCTAACATCCATCCACAGTGTTTTGGCTACTTCTAAATCACTAATCCTCCATGACAACAAATAAAGTAAGTTTCTTACAAGTACCATTATCACTGCAGGATGAGGAATAGCTAAACATGCTTCACTACACACCGTAGCTCACCAACGTCACAATGTAAACAAATGCCATGGGTGGATCTGCACCTTACATCCACTGTAATGATACCAAGTACAGGTGCGTATCTAGTCGATACTACTATGATTACATCGATACATTTTTTTCCTTTTTTTAAAATTCATATTATGTTTATAACGTCAGTAAATATGTCCCTGGACACATGAGGACTTTGAATATGACCAATGTAACTACTTGGTATCGGATCGATACCTAAATGTGTGGTATCATCCAAAACTAATGTAAAGTATCAAAGAAGAGAAGAATACGTGATTATTACATTTTAACAGAAGTGTAGATAGAACATGTTAAAACAGAAAATAAGCAGATATTAACAGTAAATGAAAAAGTAGATTAATAATAAATTTTTACAGTTTGTCCCTCATAATGTAGACAAAATAATAGGTAGATAAATGACACAATATGTTACTGCATACATCAGCAGACTAATTAGGAGTCTTTGTTTGTCAACTTACTACTAAAAGACAAGTTGTCTAGTATATTCACTATTTTATTTAAGGACTAAATTATAATAACAAACATATGTTTCATGTACCCTAATATTTTTTGTTGAAATAAAGCCAATAATGCCTTATGTGGGGCGGTATAGCTCGGTTGGTAGAGTGGCCGTGCCAGCAACTTGAGGGTTCCAGGTTCGATCCCAGCTTCTGCCATCCTAGTCACTGCCGTTGTGTCCTTGGGCAAGACACTTTACCCACCTGCTCCCAGTGCCACCCACACTGGTTTAAATGTAACTTAGATATTGGGTTTCACTATGTAAAGCGCTTTGAGTCACTAGAGAAAAAGTGCTATAAAAATATAATTCACAATTCACTTATGTAGAAAAGCATCAAAATACCTTGGTATTGGTACTGGTACTAAAATATTGGTATCGGGACAACCCTATCGGGTACATAATAATAGTTGTACATACTCACTGGTTGGATGCAAAACGTTTGGCCACGCCTACTATAGACAACTATCCATATGAATAATTCATACATTGCCTTTCAAAATGTTGAAATTGTTGCCACAAGTCAGTGAATTGATCACAATCAATATGTTCACCATCATAGAATTGCCTTGTTTGGGAGGAAAGTGTTGTAAGGAATGTGCTGGAACGCCGTTTTTTTGTCTTGCAGAGCTACGCATATGCCACCCTGGTTACTTCCAGTGTGGAAGTGGACACTGCATCGCAGATCGCTTCAAATGTGACGGCAATGCAGATTGTGTTGACTACACAGACGAGTCGTCGTGTCGTGAGTATCCACTTATGATGTTTGCTGCCATGTTTGCTCTAAACGTGTCTGTGTGCAAGTTTAGCATTTTGTTTCATCCCTTTGAAAGAGTTATGTTAGATTTCACTGGAGACAGTAAGAGGTAAACTAAAGTACCACTGATAGTCACACACACACTAGATGTGGTGAAATTATTCTCTGCATTTGACCCATCACCCTCGATCATTCCCTGGAAGGTGAGGGGAGCAGTGGGCAGCAGCGGTGGCTGCGCCCGGGAGTCATTTTTGGTGATTTAACCCCCAATTCCAACCCTTGATGTTGAGTGTCAAGCAGGGAGGTAATGGCTCCCATTTTCATAGGCTTTGGTATGACTCGGCCGGGGTTTGAACTCACAACCTACCCATCTCAGGGCGGACACTCTAACCCAGGGGTGTCAAACTCAAATACGGAGTGGGCCAAAATTTAAAACTGAACAAAGCCGCGGGCCAAGGTTGAACAAATTAACCTTTTAATAGAGACCCAAACAAGTTTTGCATTGAATATTGAACAAGCAAGGCTTATATAACTTTATAGTGACATGCAAAATCCAGTTTCAAATAATAATAATAATTAAAAAATATCAATGGCATATCAAATACAATTTAAATAAAAATTGAATGCCTCTTTTCTATTTGCAGCCGTCTGAGGTAAATATCAACATTAACTTTTTCCACAGGCTAATAAATTTGAAAGTAAAATAACAATGAATAAACCAACCATTCAGGACTTTAAACTGCTCAGTTTGCAACACACTGATCTAATCTGATGTGCCCAAGCCAGATACCTGGCATCTTTTCTTGGATGCTAGTTCATTAAAGGCCTACTGAAATGATTTTTTTTTATTTAAACGGGAATAGCAGATCTATTCTATGTGTCATACTTGATCATTAAGCGATATTGCCATATTTTTGCTGAAAGGATTTAGTAGAGAAAATCGACGATAAAGTTCGCAACTTTTGCTCGCTGATAAAAAAAAGCCTTGCCTGTACCGGAAGTAGCGTGACGTCACAGGAGCTAATATTCCTCACAATTCCCCATTGTTTACAATGGAGCGAGAGAGATTCGGACCGAGAAAGTGACGATTACCCCATTAATTTGAGCGAGGATGAAAGATTCGTAGATGAGGAACGTTACAGTGAAGGACTTGAGAGGCAGTGATGGACGTATCTTTTTTCGCTCTGACCGTAACTAAGGTACAAGCTGGCTCATTGGATTCCACACTCTCCTTTTTCTATTGTAGATCACAGATTTGTATTTTAAACCACCTCAGATACTATATCCTCTCGAAAATGAGAGTCGAGCACGCGAAATGGACATTTAAAGTGACTTTTATCTCCAAGACAATACATCGGTGACACACTTAGCTACTGAGCTAACGTGCTAGCATCGTTCTCAAATGAAGATAGAAACAAAATAAATAAACCCCTGACTGGAAGGATAGACAGAAGAGCAAAAATACTATTAAATCATGTACATGTAACTACACGGTTAAAAATTCTCAGCCTGGTAAGGCTTAACAATGCTGTTGCTACCGACACTAAGGCTAATTTAGCAACTTAGCAACCGGAACTCACAGAACTATGTACTCTCTCCTTTTTCTATTGTGTATCACGGATTTGTATTTTAAACCACCTCGGATACTATATCCTCTTGAAAATGAGAGTCGAGCACGCGAAATGGACATTTAAAGTGACTTTTATCTCCAAGACAATACATCGGTGACACACTTAGCTACTGAGCTAACGTGCTAGCATCGTTCTCAAATGAAGATATAAACAAAATAAATAAACCCCTGACTGGAAGGATAGACAGAAGAGCAAAAATACTATTAAACCATGTACATGTAACTAAGGCTGCAGCTAACGATTATTTTTCTATCGATTAATCTATAGATTATTTTTTCGATTAATCGGTTAATCTATAGATTATTTTTTCGATTAATCTATAGATTATTTTTCCTTTTACCGATTATTTTTTTATTCCAAATGAAGATGAAAAAATAAATGTAGGCCCGTTTTTTTCAAAAGGCATGGCTTTTATTTACAAAAAAAAAGAAGTATGGCCACTCAGTCAACATTGACAACAACATGACAAAATATTCTGTAACAATGTAAACATTTAAAACTTTTAACATTTAACAAAATTAAAAGTAGCTTATTTGCTTTTTAATGTGCAAATATAAAAGTCAACATCCAGTGCAAATCTTAATATTCTGCAATAGTATAAGCATTTCAAAAGTAAAAGTATTGCTTATTTTACTTTAAAATGTGCAAAAAATAAAGATAAACATCCAGTACAAAAAAAGTGCAAAACAAAATATTCTGTAACAACAGTGTAAACATTTCAACAAAAGTGAAAGTATTGCTTATTTGCTAAAATGTGCAAAAATAAAGATAAACATCCAATACAAAAAAGTGCCAATCTAAATATTCTGGAGCACTGTAAACATTAAGTATTGCTTTTAAAATGTGCAAAATAAACATCCAGTCCAACACACTACACAATAACCAATTCTACTCATTCCAGTGAGTGACTAACAGTTGTAATGAAGAAAGGTTAGCATGTGTACATGTTTGGTTCTTTTCTTGTTTACAATATTCCCAGCAGCTGAAAATAGGCGCTCAGAAGGGGTCGATGTGGCTGGAACTGAGAGCTAATTAGCCTTCACCTCAAGCCAGGACTGCGAGTGAGCTGAGCTGCAGTTTATATTTCTAGAAGGTCAACGGGCTCATAGTGATGTTACTAGTAGTTGACTGGGAGGTGTTTATTATCATTTGGGGAGAGTCCGCTGCCTGATGCTCACCTGCTAAACACCTATCTGCTCCACGCTGAAGCGCTGACTACATGCGCTCTGAATACACACTGCTGATTGGCTGATAATGCTTTGTGTGTACCAATCAGATGGTTGTGTGGGTGGGACAATGCTGCGTGTGTACCAATCAGGTGGTTGTGTGGGTGGGACAATGCTGCGTGTGTACCAATCAGATGGTTGTGTGGGTGGGACAATGCTGCGTGTGTACCAATCAGATGGTTGTGTGGGTGGGACAATGCTGCGTGCTGAGACAGAGGCAGAAGAGCGAAGCAGCTTGTTAAGACTTTAGCAGCTAAAGTTAGCTTTAGCTTAGAAACTCGTTCGGTACACCCCCGTGCCGAACCGAAAGCCCCGTACCGAAACGGTTCAATACAAAACACGTACCGTTACACCCCTAGCAGATACAAATGACACATTCATGTTTTTGTGTAATGATGACAACGTATGCTCGCGCGGACGATTGACTAGTTGATGGTTTTCTTTTCAAATGTTCGTTCATAGCCGTTGTGCTGCTATGATAGGCCATTTCCGCTCGACACAGTGTGCATACAACAACATTATTAGGCCGTTTATTGAAATACTCCCACACTTTTGACCACTTTTGGCATGCTTTTCCCCCCTCGCTCGCACCGCTCGCATCGTCTGCTTTGCGGTCCGCCATGACGGTAGTGTGACGTAAATATGCGACGCGTCGACGCACAAAAACGGCGTCGACGTATTTACGTAACCGATGACGTCGACTACGTCGACGCGTCGTTTCAGCCTTACATGTAACTACACGGTTAAAAATTCTCAGCCTGGTAAGGCTTAACAATGCTGTTGCTACCGACACTAAGGCTAATTTAGCAACTTAGCAACCAGAACTCACAGAACTATGTACTCTCTCCTTTTTCTATTGTGTATCACGGATTTGTATTTTAAACCACCTCGGATACTATATCCTCTTGAAAATGAGAGTCGAGCACGCGAAATGGACATTTAAAGTGACTTTTATCTCCAAGACAATACATCGGTGACACACTTAGCTACTGAGCTAACGTGCTAGCATCGTTCTCAAATGAAGATAGAAACAAAATAAATAAACCCCTGACTGGAAGGATAGACAGAAGAGCAAAAATACTATTAAACCATGTACATGTAACTACACGGTTAAAAATTATCAGCCTGGTAAGGCTTAACAATGCTGTTGCTAACGACGCTAAGGCTAATTTAGCAACTTAGCAGCCGGACCTCACAGAACTATGATAAAACATTAGCGCTCCACCTACGCCAGCCAGCCCTCATCTTCCCACTGTCTCTCCTCAGGTCCGTATCCTTCCCAATCCACCAGGAATTGTCTGCCCCGGCCCCGGTTGCGCACTGCCAACAAGCGTTTGACTTTGTATACTGGTCCACCTTTAATTACATCGGGTGGTGGAGGGGACGTGGTGGCTGGGACCATGGTGCTTTCTTTGACTGGTTTGACCAGACTGACATGGAAGGTGGGATAGACGCAGAGGGATCGGGGCAGACGAAGCCGAACCGCTGCAGGTCCGACGAGCTTGGTAATTGGGAATGGACCTACAAAGCGTGGTGCCAGTTTCTTTGATGTGACCTTGAGATGTAGGTTCTTGGCTGAAAGCCAGACTCTCTGACCGGGTTGGTACGCAGGCGCAGGTCGTCTCTTGCGGTCTGCCGCTCTCTTCATCCGATCTTGTTGTCTGGTCAATACTTGACGGGCGGCTGCCCAAATGCGGTGACAACGTCAGACCATGGCATGGGCGGAGGGGACCGACACTTCTGACTCATTCTCTGGAAAGAGAGGGGGCTGGTACCCTAAGGCACAATGAAAGGGGGAGAGGCCGGTGGCTGATGTAGGCAGCGAATTGTGCGCATACTCTACCCAGACCAGGTGTTTGCTCCATATGGAGGGGTTCTGGCACACCAAGCACCGGAGGCCGGTTTCCAGCTGCTGGTTAAGTCGTTCGGTCTGGCCGTTGGCTTCCGGATGATATCCTGAAGTCAGGCTGGCCTTGGCTCCAATGAGACGGCAGAACTCCCCCCAGAACCGTGATGCAAACTGAGGTCCCCGGTCTGAAACAATGTCTTTGGGAAATCCATGAACTCGGAATACATTAGTCATCATAGTCTCTGCAGTCTCCTTGGCGGATGGTAATTTAGGCATAGCGATGAATCTGACCATTTTGGAGAATCTGTCGACCACGGTGAGGACGGTGGTGTTACCTTGTGAGACCGGGAGGCCTGTAACGAAGTCCATCGAGATGTCTGACCACGGTCTGGAGGGGATGGGGAGCGGCTGGAGAAGTCCCATGCGAGACCTGGAAGACGTCTTGTTCCTGGCACAGACCGAACAGGCCTCTACGTACTCCCGGACCTCCGTCTCCATGGCTGGCCACCAGAACCGCCGGGAGATTACAAACATGGTTCTTTTAACTCCCGGATGACACGAAAGCAGCAAGGTGTGAGCCCAATGAATCACCCGGGGACGCAGCTCAGTGGGGACAAACAATCGATTAACAGGACATCCCCTAGGTGGCGGGGCCACACCGTTAGCTTGCTTTACCTCAGTTTCTATTGGCCAAGTTACCGCTCCTACCACACAGTTCAGTGGAAGGATGGTCTCACGTTCCTTGGCCTCAAGCTCGGGGTCGAATAATCGTGACAAGGCGTCTGGCTTGACGTTGCGGGACCCCGGCCTGTAAGAGAGCGAGAATGAAAAGCGATTTAAAAAAAAAAGCGCCCACCTGGCCTGGCGAGAGTTGAGTCTCTTAGCCTTCTTTATGTATTCCAGGTTTTTGTGATCGGTCCAGACGATGAATGGGTGTTCGGCCCCCTCCAGCCAATGCCTCCATTCCTCCAAGGCTAACTTCACCGCCAGCAACTCCCGATTGCCGACATCATAGTTTCTTTCAGCTTTGGACAGCCGCCGCGACAGAAAGGCAAAGGGATGCATCTTCCCGTCCTGCTGAGAGCGTTGAGAGAGCACTGCTCCAACTCCTTCATTAGAAGCGTCCACCTCCACGACGAACTGGCGCTGCGGGTCCGGAATGGTGAGGATGGGCGCTGAGGTGAAGCGGTGCTTGAGCGTCTGGAATGCCCTCTCTGCCTCTGGAGACCAGTGGAACCGCACCTGGGTGGAGGTAAGAGCATGGAGAGGAGCAGCTATTGCGCTGAAGTTTCTGACAAACCGCCTGTAAAAGTTAGCAAATCCCAATAATTGCTGAACTTTCTTGCGGCTGTCAGGTGTCGGCCAATCGGCCACAGCGCTAACTTTAGCCGGATCCATCTGCACTCTTCCAGGGGCTACAATGAAGCCCAGGAAGGAAACAGTGTCGGCATAAAAAACACTCTTTTCAGCTTTAACATATAGATCATTGTTTAGGAGTCTCTTTAAAACCTGATTTACATGGTCTTGGTGAGTATCACTGTCAGGTGAATAAATCAATATGTCATCAAGGTAAACATAGACAAAATGGTCCAGGAAGTCTCTTAGTACTTCGTTGATCATGACTTGGAACACGGCCGGGGCATTGGTGAGACCAAAAGGCATGACCCTGTATTCATAGTGACCATTCATAGTGTGTTGAATCCGGTCTTCCACTCGTCTCCCTCTCTTATTCGGACCAGATGGTAAGCGTTGCGTAGGTCCAGCTTGGTGAATATTTTGGCCTGTTGGAGTTGGTCAAAGACAGAAGACATGAGGGGAAGAGGGTAACGGTTCTTGATGGTAATGTCATTCAGGGGGCTGTAATCGATGCAGGGCCTTAACGATCCGTCTTTCTTCTTCACAAAGAAGAACACTGCTCCTGCTGGCGATGATGACGGGCGAATCAAGCCGGTTTCCAGTGATGCCGAGATGTAATCGTTCATAGCAGCTTTTTCTGGACCAGAGACGGAGTACAGACGCCCCTTGGGAATTGTGGCCCCGGGCAGTAGATCAATGGCACAGTCGTAGGAACGGTGGGGTGGAAGTGACAGGGCCTTGGTCTTGCTGAAGACTTGTCTTAGATGGTGATAACAGGAGGGAACAGAATTCAGGTTCGGAAATTCTGAGTCTGTGACAGGATTAGCAGAGAAAAGTTTAATTTCCTTGACACTTTCTTTCTGGACAGTAGAAAAAATACAGTTCTGGGTACATTCCCTTCCCCATTCGCTGATCTTCCCTGTCTTCCAGTCCACACGAGGGTTATGCTGGTACAGCCATGGATACCCCAAGATCAACGGATGAGAAGGAGAAGTAATCAAATATGGACAAACTTGTTCCTGATGGCCGTCAATGTTCATTTGGAAAGGTTCACTGATGTGTGTGATGGTGAAAAGTGCCTTACCATTCAGAGACCTGGCCCTAATGGGTTTAACTAGTGGTACTGACTTGAGTCCTAGTCTCCTAGCTAAACCCCAGTCCATCAGACTCTCATCTGCCCCAGAGTCTATTAACGCCTCTAGAATTGTGACTGTGTGATGAGTTAACGTAATCTTGGTAAGAGTGCGTGGCCTCTGAGGAACAGCTGGAATATGACTCACCGCCTGGGTTCTCTTGGTTGGACATGAAACGACAAGATGGCCGCCCTCTCCACAGTAAAAACATCTCCCCTCCCTCAGCCGCTTGCGTCGCTCCTCTGGCGTCAGTCGTGTTCTCCCCAGCTGCATGGGCCCCGTCCTCCTGGTTGGTGCGTAAGTGAGGATGTAGCTCCGGGGCTGAGCGCCGAGTCGTTGACCAGTTAGGTGCTAAGGGGTGGGTGGTTCTTTCTGCAGCTTCCGATCCTCCACCTCGCTGTCGTTTGAGCTGGGCCCGTCGATTGTCCGTCCTGATGGCGAGCGTGATGAGGGCATCTAGATTGTCGGGTAGGTCCAGGGGAACGAGGAGGTCCTGTATGGAAGCACTGAGCCCTTTCAGAAAAACATAGTAAAGAGCCGTGTCGCACCACCCGCTTTCTGCTGCCAGCGTGCGGAAGCGGATGGCCTAGTCACACACGGAACCGCTGCCCTGCTTTAAACTGCTTAGTTCTTGTGCCTTTTCTCTGTTAGAGGTCACCGGATCAAAAGTCTTGGTTAACGCAGCTTGAAAGTCTGTGAAGGAGTGGCAGAGTGATGAGTTCCGCCCCCATTCGGCAGAAGCCCACGCCTTAGCTCTATCCGTAAGATGTGAAATCATGAAAGCAATCTTGGAACGTTCAGTGGGAAATGCATGGGGCATCAGTTAAAAATGAATAGCACAATCTATCAAAAATGTTTTGCACAAACCAGGAGCGCCAGCGTATGGCGCCGGAGGGGCCAGCTTGCATCCGGCTCCGGGAGGAGGTGAAGACAGAGTGGGAACAGCGGGTGGCGTGGGGGCCTGGGATGCCGGAACCGGTCGAGCAAACTGCTCAAGTAGTCCTTGTAGCTGGGAGGAAAGGTGACCCATGTTTGCTGCCATCGCCGTCTGAAACTCCTCCTGTCGGGCGAGTCGTGATTCCTGGGTGTGCAGGATTTCCGTCAGTTGTTTAGCCTCTGCTGAGTCCATACTGGCCAGAGTATACTGTTATGTCTGGGCGTAAATGAGGACTCAGATGCAGAAGTGTGACAATTGACTCAGACTTTATTTAGATCGTTCCTTGCTATCTCTAGGACAGAGTGATTAAACAAAGTGGCTACAAAATCTGTCTATGATATATTCGAGCAACTAAAAGGAGATGTAGCATAGGGCATAAGACAATAAACAGAAAATCACTCCATAAGGAGGAAAAGGCAATAGCAAAAGTTCTATACGAGTTAAATAACAAAAACCCAACAATCTATAATAATCTACAAAAAGGTAATTCACTTATGCAAGGAAGTCAAGAAGCTATAAACAGAAAGTATGTATAAAGTGTTGAGAAGCCTGAAAACTAAAAGCGCTCCAGAAGGAGGGAAAAAAAGGAAGACAAGGCACTATGAAAATTGATAGAAAAAGACTAGACTGAAAAAACTTTAGCAAAAGAAAATCACTCTCTCAGAGGGAATAAAGAAATCAATAAATAAAGCGAGACAATACTTATCAAAACTTGGTACAAGGCTGTGGACAAGGCTGGAGATACGTAGCAAGACGATATACTCTGGCAACAAGACAGGGGAAGACGAGGACTATATACACATGAGGGAGGGTGACACAGGTGGGCACAATCAGGCAATCAAGAGAGACATCAGACCAGTGACACCGGAAGAAGGGCAAGTGGCCTGAAACGAGAGGAGGATTAGAATTTTCAAAATAAAACAGGAAGTTTGCCAGACAACCCCAAAACAGGACTTCCCTCACCACGGTGTGACAATTGTATAGCACTTTATGGATTTAATGCAGTGTAAGGTTTCCTCGTGAGGGACCCTGAAATATTGCAAACAATTTAAAAAAAACAATTCTAGGCTCCTTCACATCGTTTATAGATGAGACATTTTTTGAGGTAGTTGAAATAATTTCTTCCTGGATGTTCCAGAAAGTGGAAGAATGCTGCCTCTTCTTCTTTATTCATAAAATAACTCTCCTATTTGTCAATATGTTTACACAAAGTTGCTGTTGCTCAATCATATGTGTAATTTATTTATATGCTGATTTAGTTCTGTCGTGTTTGTAAAAGAAAATAAGAGGCCGATACCGATATATATGTCAAAATGCCAAATATCAGCGCAGATAATGCCATATTGCTCCATCTCCAGTGTAAATACTGTAGAGGCCCGCAATGCATTGTGTTTACTACGCCACACTTTCAAGCCCAAATGATAATAATTACACGCAATATCTAACATCTCCTTATAATAATAATAATTATGATGATTGTTATTATTATTATCATTATATTTGTTAATATTATTACTAGAGATGTCCGATAATATCGGACTGCCGATATTATCGGCCGATAAATGCTTTAAAATGTAATATCAGAAATTATCGATATCGGTTTCAAAAAGTAAAATTTATGACTTTTTAAAACGCCGCTGTACGGAGTGGTGCGTCTCCCAGTCATACTTGCCAACCCTCCCGACTCCCGAATCTCCCGGGGCAACCATTCTCCCGAATTTCTCCTGATTTCCACCCAGACAACAGTATTGGGGGCGTGCCTTAAAGACACTGCCTTTGCGTGCCGGCCCAATCACATAATATCTACGGCTTTTCACACACACTTAAGTGAATGCCAAGCATACTTGGTCAACAGCCATACAGGTCACACTGAGGGTAGCTGTATAAACAACTTTAACACTGTTACAAATAAGCGCCACACTGTGAACCCACACCAAACAAGAATGACAAACACATTTCGGGAGCACATCCGCACCGTAACACAACATAAACACAACAGAACAAATACCCAGAACCCCTTGCAGCACTAACTCTTCCGGGACGCTACAATATACACCCCCCAACCCCGCCCACCTCAACCTCCTCATGCTCTCTCAGGGAGAGCATGTCCCAAATTCCAAGCTGCTGTTTTGAGGCATGTTAAAAAAAAAAGCACTTTGTGACTTCAATAATAAATATGGCAGTGCCATGTTGGCATTTTTTTCCATAACTTGAGTTGATCTATTTTGGAAAACCTTGTTACATTGTTTAATGCATCCAGCGGGGCATCACAACAAAATTAGGCATAATAAATAATGTGTTAATTTCACGACTGTATATATCGTATCGGTTGATATCGGAATCGGTATTTAAGAGTTGGACAATATCGGAATATCGGATATCGCCGAAAAAGACATCGGACATCTTTAATTATTACAGTATTATTAATATTAATTATTATTCATCATAATTATGATGATAGTAATTAGTATTATTACTACTCAGTGGCCTAGTGGTTAGAGTGTCCGCCCTGAGATGGGTAGGTTGTGAGTTCAAACCCCGGCCGAGTCATACCAAAGACTATACAAATGGGAGCCATTACCTCCCTGCTTGGCACTCAGCATCAAGGCTTGGAATTGGGGGTTAAATCACCAAAAATGATTCCTGGGCTCTGCCACCGCTGCTGCCCACTGCTCCCCTCACCTCCCAGGGGGTGATCAAAGATGATGGGTCAAATGCAGAGGACACATTTCACCACACATAGTGTGTGTGTGTGACTATCATTGGTACTTTAACTTTAAATTTAACTTAATTATTGTTATTACTATTATTGCAATACATTTTATTTATGTTGCATTTTTGAACGATATTCAAAGACACTTACAATACCAAAGGACGCAATAAAATCAATCAGCAAATAAAGGATGTAAGCTTAAAGCTTCTGATGTGCGGGTAAATACTGCATGGGTAAAGAGTGCCTCTTTATCATCACCATTTCCACCAATATGCTGAATGTTTAGATGACTTGTCTCTGCCCATCAGTAATCTGAAGGGGTCAGTGCATGTTTCCGCAACATTTATTATTTGATTTATGTCCAGCACAACATCCTCTTTCTGGCTTTTAGCGCCCCGTTTTCCAAACGGTACGTACTGCCCGCACTTCCTGTTTGAGTGCACCAACCACGTCTGTGTCCAGCCTCACTGGAAGTGCGACGGAGACGACGATTGTGGAGACAATTCTGACGAGGGGCTTCACCTTTGTTGTAAGAAGGCACACGCGCACACAGAGTCACATGTTCCAAACATGACCCTGAGCCCTCTGAACTTTCTTCCTTAGTGACAGTCCAATGTGAGACGCAGTTCCGTTTCCGCTGCGACAACAACCGCTGCATCTACAGCCACGAGCTGTGCAACTCTGTGGATGACTGTGGTGACAACTCAGACGAGAGACAAGAAAACTGTAAGACACGACTTCTTGTTTACATGGCTGGACTGATGTTTACATGCTGAATTTACCCCTGGCATCAATAAAGTACTTTCTATTCTATTCTATTCTATTCTATACTATACTATTCTATTCTGTTCTATTCTAGTCTATACTACACTGCACCTAATTGTCGTGCATGATCTGACTTTGAGGCTCCTGATCTTCTCTAATGGTCCATGTGCCATGTTCCTTCTCTAATGATCCATGTGCCATGTTCCTTCTCTAATGATCCATGTGCATGTTCCTTCTCTAATGATCCATGTGCATGTTCCTTCTCTAATGATCCATGTGCATGTTCCTTCTCTAATGGTCCATGTGCCATGTTCCTTCTCTAATGGTCCATGTGCCATGTTCCTTCTCTAATGGTCCACGTGCCATGTTCCTTCTCTAATGGTCTATGTGCCATGTTCCTTCTCTAATGATCCATGTGCCATGTTCCTTCTCTAATGGTCCTTGTGCCATGTTCCTTCTCTAATGGTCCTTGTGCCATGTTCCTTCTCTAATGGTCCATGTGCCATGTTCCTTCTCTAATGGTCCACGTGCCATGTTCCTTCTCTAATGGTCTATGTGCCATGTTCCTTCTCTAATGATCCATGTGCCATGTTCCTTCTCTAATGGTCCTTGTGCCATGTTCCTTCTCTAATGATCCATGTGCCATGTTCCTTCTCTAATGATCCATGTGCCACGTTCCTTCTCTAATGATCCATGTGCCACGTTCCTTCTCTAATGGTCCAAGTGCCATGTTGCTTCTCTAATGGTCCATGTGCCATGTTCCTTCTCTAATGGTCCATGTGCCATGTTCCTTCTATAATGGTCCATGTGCCATGTTTCTTCTCTAATGATCCATGTGCCATGTTCCTTCTCTTGGTCCATGTGCCATGTTCCTTCTCTAATCGTCCATGTGCCATTTTCCTTCTCTAATGGTCCATGTGCCATGTTCCTTCTCTAATGATCCATGTGCCATGTTCCTTCTCTATTGGTCCATGTGCCATGTTCCTTCTCTAATGGTCCATGGGCCATGTTCCTTCTCTAATGGTCCATGTGCCATGTTCCTTCTCTAATGATTCATGTGCCATGTTCCTTCTCTAATGGTCCATGTGCCATGTTCCTTCTCTAATGATCCATGTGCCATGTTCCTTCTCTAATGATCCATGGGCCATGTTCCTTCTCTAATGATCCATGTGCCATGTTCCTTCTCTAATGATCCATGTGCCATGTTCCTCTCCCTGCAGGCCAAAGCCCCACACATGGACCCTGCACAGAGGAAGAGTACAAATGCAGTAATGGACAATGTGTTCCTCTTCAGTACGCCTGTGACGATTATGACGACTGCGGGGACCAATCGGATGAGCTCGGTTGCCGTAAGTAACGTTAAACAGAATGTGGGTAAGACCGCAAATTATGGGTGGACATCTTTTAGATTAGTGCACACTCTAATAAGACATGAGTTAACCTAGAAAAGGTACAATGGCTTCCAGGGGATGTACCGCCAGCTTGTAAAAACAACTACTATGTAACACAGCAGTAGTGTTTAGATACAACACTCAACATATTAAGTTAGTTAATGTTAAAGTGCCAATGTTGTTGCATCTACTATGTAACCCAGCGGTAGTGTTTAGATACAACACTCAACATATTGTTGCATCTACTATGTAACCCAGCAGTAGTGTTTAGATACAACACTCAACATATTGTTGCACCTGCTTACACAGACCAGCAGAGCGGACAATCTTGCAGTGACCACATATGTGAACACAACTGTACTGACTTGACCGACGGAGGCTTTCTGTGCTCCTGCATGCCGGGCTATTGGGCCAAAAACACCGAAAGACACACCTGTGAAGGTAGGGGACATTTTGAACACTTCAGTCGATGCAAGAAGTTGGAGCATAGACACAAATATATCCTATGTCTCAGTGAATTTCTCTAATTTCCTTAATATTATCCAGTTGTTAGATATGTGCTGTGAAATACCATATTGACTCAAATATGAGAGCTTCTTTGGCCTTCCTGGCCTCAGTTTACCTTTACTTTCCACGTTATGATGTTTTGTGGTTATGAACACAATCTATAAATGGAATACAACTTTATTTTGGTGCATAAACACTAGATTCTCTGGAGAAGCAGTAAGAGTGTGCACGGCAGAAGAATACAGAAGCCAGTGTGCGCCACATGTGGTACAAGAGTGCAGTCATCATGGGCCTGATCTACTATGTGTCAAATAACAAGTGCCAAGCAGCAATTTTTTGTATTTCTTAAAGCACATTTTTGCTACGAGTGTTTAGAAAAATGTGTACTCATTTCCCTCCACAGTCATGTTATCATGTGCCTACCTGTGTGCATTCACAATGTTGAACAAGCAGCACAGTATGTGTCCATGCACTAAATTAGTCTGATTTCTCAAGTACCATATATTCCGGACCACAGGGCGCAGTGCCGATGAGCGGGTCTTGTCAGGTCTATTTTCATACAATAGGCGCATTAAAGGAGTCATATTATTATGATATTTTCCAAAAGTAAAATACTCCCTTGTGGTCTACATAATATGTAATAATGGTTCTTTGCTCAAAATGTTGCATAAATTATGTTTTACACAGCATCTTCAAGTCACTTTCTGACAGTCGCTTCAGGGGACTGTCTTATTTACGTGCCTCCACTTGGACAGCGTCTTCTCCCCATCATCTTTGTTGTAGCGGGAGTGGAAGAAGTGTCAAAAGATGGAGCTAACTGTTTCAATGACATTCAGACTTTAATTCAATCAATAACGGAGCAGCATCTCCTCATCCGTGGCTCTCTAATAACTAAAGTTCCTTGGGTGAATAATGTAAACTCACTACACACTACTACAAATTTTAGTGCTTTCATGGCGAAATATAAGTAAGAACTTTAAACTACTTTATATTAGAAATGGCAACAGCGGAAGCATAACAAGAAGATAGAGAAAAAGAAGTAGATTATCGACTACTGTGTCAGCAAGGACTACAAAGGCGGACGTGCGCAAATTTTCAGGACTTAAGTAGATCCCAAATACAGATCAGCAGGTACCAGAAGGTAAGAAAAGTTGGTATTACATAATATTGCGAAACAAAACAGCAGATACTATATCTTACCTTATACACACACCATAATAATACTCCTATGTTGAAGCACAGTACAATCCATCAAGTGGTGTGGCTTCATAGCTTACCAAAGTCCTACTAAAACATTTTGATAGATTTTTGAGCGCCGTGTGTAATGTTCTATATTTTCAATGGAACATTTAAAATGTTGGTGTTGTTTAGTTGAGTCATATTGCAGCCTACACGTATCTCTTATGTGTGACTGCCATCATATTGCAGTATACACGTATCTCCTATGTGTGGCTGCCATCATATTGCAGTCCACACGTTTCTCTTATGTGTGACTGCCATCTACTGATCACACTTATAATTTCACCATGTACCAAATAAAATAGCTTCGAGGTCGGTAAGCACAACGAAAATGATTCCGCACCTGGTTATAAGGCACACTGTCGAGTTTTGAGAAAATTAAAGGATTTTAAGTGCGCTTTATAGTCCGAAAAATACAGTAGTTTGACACTAAAAAAAGCATTCTACAACACATGGAAACACCTTAATCCAATTGTGTTCGGTTTTTGAAAAGTCCGACTTACACACCTGGATTACACGATTGGAAACCAGATCCCTCGAGCAGGTGTGTGCACAAGGGGGTACCCTTCATATTACGCATGCGCCAGTTTGGATGCGCGGGATATATACAGAAAACAGATACCATTCAATAAAAATATAGGCAACAATTGTAATAAAGAGTAGTCTGTTTATTTGCTGCACAAATTAAAAGAACATAACTTTTTCAAGTGCACGATGGTAGAAAAAAAGGAAACAGATTTATTTAAGAAGGTAGCTAAGGAAATTGAGAATGCCGTCTTAATTGGGACTCCCGAACAAAATAAGAATGAGAAGAATGAGAAGCGGTATATTACCAGGCAAATAATAAAGCGTACACAAACCTCTTCACTCTGATTAACAATAACTCTGTATTCCACACAACTGGCAAGATAGTCCAGAACAATAACAACCTTCATCTGGAACAGTACGGTTTTCCGCAGAGCCTTTGCTACCTTATGATTGAACTCCGAGACCTTCAAAGCTTTTGTTTTCATGATTCTCCATCCGAAAGTTCCTTCGAAAAAACTCTCCGGTCTCCAGTGTTTCTTTGCTTCAGAGCTCCATCCGCTGATTGATTGATTGAAACTTTTATTAGTAGATTGCACAGTACAGTACATGTTCCGTACAACTGACCACTAAATGGTAACACCCGAATAAGTTTTTCAACTTGTTTAAGTCCACGTTAATCAATTCATGGTACAAATATATACTATCATCATAATACAGTCATCACACAAGTTAATCATCAGAGTATATACATTGAATTATTTACATTATTTACAATGAAATCGGATACATTCTTGGTCGTGTCATGTTTGTAGCGCAATATAAGATTATTTCTTGATGCTGTCTGCTATTTAACATCAGCATAATATTTGTCATCTGTGCGAATATTACAGTGGACATCACATACCACAGATCTAGGCTGGTAACACAGAGGCTAGTGTGACGTCATAGGTCAACCGGAAGAGCAATATATTTATCCGCACTAAAAGGAAATAAGCGCCCCCCCCAATGTACAGGAGGCACACGGCGTATGACCAATAGTCGCATTAGAGACACTTGGACTTCACATGTAGATCATTTAGTGCATGGAAACGTAGTGTCTGATACCTTTTCTGCAATATACAATCACAATCTAGAAACAGTAACTATTTTTAGCACGTTGACAACAAGCTCTGTGGACCACCACAACACATTCATGCGTTACATGCAAGCCTTTTATTTGGCTGTTATCAGACCAATATCCAATATCAATATTGGATCGGTACAGTTTTAATGCAACATGTGTAAGAGAACTGTCATTGGTTATTTAAAAGTGTTGGCTACATGTAAACACCACTTTATGCCTGTGTTTGGAAAAGATATAAACGAGTGTGAGGTGTACGGCATTTGTCCGCAAGAGTGCAAGAACACCAAGGGAAGCTACGAGTGTTTCTGTGCCGAAGGATTTGATTCCTTCGGCGAACCGCATGGCACTGAGTGTGCTGCCCGAGGTAAGTACTCTAAAAAGACAAGTTACCTGTCTGTTATTTAACTACTAAAAACACTTTTTTTCTGCCGTACTTATAAAAGGAAATCCACCAGTGCTTCTCCTGCCGGATAACGTCCGCATCCGCCGTTTCAACCTGTCGTCAGAGCAGTACTCTGACTATGTTGACAACGCAGAGCATATTCAAGCTCTAGACTACCTTTGGGACCCAGACAAACAAGGCCTCAGTAAGAACAAAGTATATGTTTTACCTATTGTCAACCTTAGTGTGACTAGGGTTGCAAAGGTGTGGAAAGTTTCCGGAAATTTACCACAGGAAGTTTGGAAATTTTGACAATCTTTTGATTATTCAAAGTTGGACACCGTCCATCTTATTTTGTAGAATAAGATGAGAAGCTTGTAAAACACTAATGCAATGCCACACACAGATATAAATAGTCATCTAAACAATTGGAGTAGTCTTTAAAAATATTTTACTGATGGACAAATGAATAGAAATAGGCTAGATGAATAAATGGAACACTCAATCAGCATGCTAAATCAAACTATAACTTACATTCTTGTATGACAACAGAATGGCTAGCAGAACAGAAGGCAGAGGAAACTACACCTTTTGATTTAGTATTTGCTAATTGAACTTTACACATCACAAAAAAGGTCAATTCGGATCGCTAACGTTGCTAGCATAAATGAATGAGAGAAAATTAGCATCACGGCTAACAGAGAAATATTTTCGGTTCATTATGAGACTGTGGTGGTACATAAACCTAGCTAGCTAGAGATATTGACCCCAAAATCATTTAACAAGTACAGGAACAGCTAGCTAGCTTGAGTGGAAGTCTGCTGGAGTAGTCTACAGTCATACACATACTTGCCAACCTTGAGACCTCCGAATTTGGGAGATTGGGGGGGCGGGGTTAAGGGGGGAGGAGTATATTTATAGCTAGAATTCACTGAAATTCAAGTATTTCTTATATATATATATATATATATATATATATATATATATATATATATATATATATATATATATATATATATATATATATATATATATATATATATACTGTATACATATATATATAGTACAGTACACAGTAATGAAAACACAGTTGTTCTACTAACTGTACTGTACTTATTGCTTACTTAAAAAAAGAAAACAACACTTACCTTTCACTATTTGAGTAGTCTTTGTTCTGCCATTTGAGTACTGGCGAGCGATCTCTGAATCCGGGAACATATCCTTCACGGATTTGTTGAAAACATCCGCAAATGAGAACGGGATGTTGCTTGCAGCCATCAGCATAGCCATCTTTGTCTCGGCATATGTTACACCCTCTGGTCTCCATTTAGCGAGGTGGCCCATAATACTGGGCTGTGACCAGTGCTGCCGCCTTGTGCTTCTCTGACCGTTCATGAGTGACTATATCCATTCGTCCACCGTGTTCAATGGAGAAGTCTGATCTACAAAATTTGCAGGCAGCATACCCCTTCCCCTTCGAGCTGTCCTGGATGAACTGAAATTCTTGTTTCCAATCATTTTGGAACTTGCAAGCATACTTCTTCTTCTTACTCGTCGTCGCCATGACTCTCTTCTTCGTTCTTCTGCTTCGTCTCTGTTATATTTTTGGACATTACTACTTGCCAAAGTTTTAAAGCAATGCATGATGGGAATCCGGATGTTGTGTGTCAGTGTATTAACGTGCCGGCTGGAATAAATACAAGCTGAGAAATAGCTCCGTGCCTGCCTACTTTATGGGTTATAGATAAACCTATGGATAACGGAGACATATGTAATAGTCTCCTTTTCAGGTGAGAGAGGACGCTAAAGGCAGTGCCTTTAAGGCACGCCCCCAATATTGTTGTCCAGCTGGAAATCGGGAGAAATTCGGGAGAATAGTTGTCCCGGGAGATTTTCGGGAGAGGCTCTGAAATTCGGGAGTCTCCCTGAAAATTCGGGAGGGTTGGCAAGTATGGCCATACAGTAAAAAAAAGCAATTACACCTCTATCAAACTTAAATACCATAGATCAAATATGTTTACCCCAGTAATATCATCAAAACTTACCTGACTGGATGAAGTCCTTGGGCTCAATTACCAGTGTGGCCTCAATAGCCCTGCTGTAGTGTGTAGCATACTGGGAATTATCTGCACATGTGATGGAGGAACGCACTGTGCAGGGTTGAAATTCTACTGAATTTGCATTAAATCAGGTTGTTTTAGATAATAATCATGCTGCAAGATCTAGCATGTTGCATTCAATGTTTATTCCCATTAATTTCCCATTAATTCCCATTAATTCCCATGGAAAGTTTCCAACTTTGAATATTCCCGGAAATTTGCAACCCTAAGTGTGACTAATATCTCGTGTACCATACGTAGGTATTGTCTACTGGACAGTTCTTGGTGGAGCATCTGAATTTGGCTCCATCAAACGAGCATACATGACCACCTTCAATGATCAAGGCAACAACCCTGTTAGAGATGTGGACCTCAACCTGAAATACGTGGCTGATCCTGAGGGCATCGCTGTGGACTGGGTTGGCGGGTAACTCACCAAGACTTGTTTTACTTTTGCTCAAATTGGTGTGTGGGTAACATATATATCTACATACAGGCATATTTACTGGACAGACGCAGGTACCAATCGCATTGAGGTGGCCAAGTTGGATGGGCGCTACAGGAAGTGGCTGGTCCACACTGACCTCGACCAGCCTGCCGCTATTGTTGTCAATCCAGCACTTGGGTATGGATGATCAGAGCCTGTGGTTGTTGCACAATGTGTCGTACAGAGTTAAGAGTTGTGTCTACTGCAGAACGATGTACTGGACAGACTGGGGCAGGAAGCCCAAAATAGAGTCAGCGTGGATGGACGGCCAAAACAGACAGGTGCTGGTTGGCAAAGAAGACTTGGGCTGGCCTACTGGTCTCGCTTTGGACTATCTGAACGGAAACAGAATCTACTGGTGTGACTCTAAAGAAAACATAATTGAGTCCATGAGGCCTGATGGCACAGACAGAAAGATCATCATATCAGGAGGTCGGAGATGCCTTTTTGTCCTGCACCATTACTTTTGCTCACAATGTTAAATGTTGAAGGTTTTGTGCTCCAGATGTTGGAAATCCATACAGCGTTGACCTGTTTGAGGGCCACGTGTACTGGACCACAAAGGAGAAAGGGGAAGTGTGGAAGACTGATCAGTTTGGGAAAGGAAGCAAAGTCAAAGTTTTAACCATCAACCCCTGGCTGACTCAGGTCCGCATTTATCAGGAGCATCGACACAACCAGTCAGGTCAGACCCCCAGCACACTCACGTGAATAATACCTTCAATTGCTGACCATGCACATTACAATAAGGAAGAAATGAGCCAGCAAAGGTGGGTAAAATAGCCAGAAATTATGTTCAAGTAAGAGTACCATTACTTTAGAGCACAGGTGTCAAAGTCAAGGCCCGGGGGCCAAATAATTTTATGTGGCCCGCAAACACCTGGAAATGATATGTCAATAAAGTACTTCATATTTTCTCACTAAATGTAATAGATTTTTTTCATTTTGACAGAAAAAATATATGTACTGCTTGAAATTGCATACCTTTTAAATGTTAATAGTATCCAATATTGCAACAAATAATACAGTATATAATACAGCATATTATCATACTTTCCAAACATGTTTTTGTCTAAATAAAAATACTTAACTTTGCAGCAAACTACCCATCAAATTCATAAAAATGACAATACATTTTACGGTGTTCTTTACAACATATTACTATAAATTGAAAAAAAAGTCAAACATTTTGCGTTAAAATTCTGTTGAGTGAGCTGCCATATTCTTACTGTATAATCTTGTTGTTAACAGTGTATTACTGTAAATGGAAAAACGATTAATTTGTTTTTACGAGAGAAACTCTGGCAGAAGTTGCCAAAATAAAAAAATAACTTGTACAGTTTTTCTATGAACAATATCATGTTGTAAAAACCAATGTACATTTAACACAAACATTCTGGCAACTAAGCTGCCAGCTTTTTCCCCTAAAAAAACTCCAAAAACAGTGGTACTGTTTTTCCATTTACTGTAAAATTTTGTAAAAAATAAAAAAAAACAGTATATTTTACAGTAAAATGTTGTAAATGTTAAGTTTTTACTGTAAAATGGACAGTCTACTTAAAACAATGTATATAATGAATAATAAAATCCAGAGGCATATTCCTACATTATTGGCTGTTACACTTTGATGGCAGACATAACTGCCATGTGGCCCTCAGGGAAAACCACTTGGACATCCCTTGTCTAAAGTAATACGACTCAAGTAAAAGTAAAAAGCAGTCATTCCAAATAATTACTTGAGTGAGAGTAAGTCAATTTTTAGAGAAAAAACTACTCAAGTACTGAGTAACCGATGAGTAACTTCTGATTTATTTAGTAGCGATTTTTAATGGTACTTACAGTAACAACTGTAGTGTGTGTGTGTGTGTGTGTGTGTGTATGTATGTGTGTGTGGTGTGTGTGTGTGCGTGCTTAAGAAACAGAGAGGACCTATGACAGCATGTACCACAAAGGATGCACATGTTACGTCACAAGTTGAAAGTGGAATTCTTGTATGCTGAAATGTGAACATTTCTCCTGACACAGATGACAGCACATGGTTTGAATGTTCTTTTTCTTAGCTTGTAAGTAAACATTAGAAAGTTGCACTGCCACAGCTTATGTCATGTCACTTTTGACAGTGTTGTTTGGAGAACGGTCATGTGACTGCCAGGCTCCATTTGATTGCTGAGATACAGTCAAATGTCACTAGAGCAGGACTGTCAAAGTCATTTGGGGTCATGAGTCGCATGGAAGAACATCTATTCCCAAGTATCAATCCAGTGCTAACTCAACAAACCGTAAGAAACGGAGGTCAAAACTTTTAAAATGGTTAAGTTCACTTTTCTTGTGTTTGACAGACATTACGGGGGAGTAAATGACCATGTGTTCCAAGCAGGAAGCATAAAACAGCAGGTTTTAAGTTTCATGTGGGCCGAAGAGGAGGAGCCACAATCACCCTTTACTGTGTACTTCTTACTTGGCCCCGGTATAAACCGTTCGCTTGCCTAACAGAATTGCTATCGCGACATCCAGTGGACACATTTAGAACAGCAGTTTCTTTCTTTAAAAAAAGCAGCTCATTTCCATACTTGGCTAACTCATCACGTGTGTTTGACAGCCGTGCACTAGAGCATATGTTGGATTGCTGAAACTGAGTCATCTTTTAGTGCCCGCTGAAATCATCGCAACAAATCATCTTTGCAAGCAGTAATTAGTACATTAAAAGTAAATGTAATGATGACAAAAATAAATGTGGTGATGGGAATGAAAGTCAATGTAACAGAGTAAACATGGCATTACTTCTTGACAAACATTCTCAAGTAAATGTAAAAAGTAAGTTGCATTAAACTACTCTGACAAGCACAAGTATGCTAACAGTAGTAGAATTAAATGTAAAAAGTAAGTTGCATTAAAACTACTCTGACAAGCACAATGTATGCTAACAGTAGTAGAAGTAAATGTAGGTTACTACCCACCTCTGAAGGCCAGCTAGTTAAGAAAAGTCATGACAAAACCTAGGTGAATATAATGAAAGAAAAATACTTAATATTGAAACATCAGGTGCTCTACTGGCCGCAATATACTGTAAGGTATTATTGATTACATTGATCCATGTATAATTTGATCCAAAGGTAGCTCAAACTTTCACCGTGTGATCTATATGTGGAGGTACTTAGAAATTCATGATATCACTGAGAAGTCAAAGGTTCATTTCATTTTGCTTGTACAGTTGACCCAATGAGTGATTGTGCTCTGCCATCCTCAGTGCCCAACCCGTGCAAGAATGTGTGTAGTCACCTGTGTCTCCTCCGGCCTGGTGGATACACCTGTACCTGCCCGCAAGGTTCCTCTCTGATGGATTTTGACTCGAGGGAATGTGATGCAGGTAAGCTTGCATGTGCTGCCGTGTGAACTGTTGCAGTCCAAGTCTGTCTATTGTTACAAACTGTTTGATTGTCACTCGGCAGCCATTGAAGCACCTGTAGCAATGCCCCTGGCATGCAGGTGCATGAACGGCGGGAGCTGCTTTACAGATGAAGGAGGTCTGCCCAAATGCAAGTGAGTGAGGTTGCAGGTGTGTTTGATAAGCAACCTGTATTTGTTCACTGACTAAGTCCATCCTGTTGGCTGCAAAGATGTCCTTATGGTTATGTGGGAAGCTACTGCGAGATGGGCAAGTCACGAGGTGCTCCAGCAGGAACAGGTACTCACACAAATCTGCTGTTAGTGAACTTGTCACTATTTAACATAGCTACTGACAGGTACACCTGAAATAAGACCTGTGTTAGCAAAGATGTTGGGACAAAAATGTTGGAAAAAGTGCACTTGAAAATAATAATAAACATGTTTATTTTGCCAAAAATGTTCTATTACTACTATGAGCCTCTGCAGCCGCAGCCAGCAGGGCGCCGCCATCTTTACTCAACTCAATGTTAATAATTCTTTGAAACCGTCCGACAATGTCAATCCTCACTGACCATTATTATCTCTTATATAGACTGTCAGGCCTCCAATTTTTTACTTTTTAAGGTCAAGGCAAGTGTTGCCTTATAGGAGGGCTCACATTTTAGAGCACCAAGGCAAACATTATTTTCCTTCGAGGCAGGGGCTCCAAAGCATGCATGCATATATATATATATATATATATTAGAGATGCACGGTTTGCGGGCACACCCACGGTGTCCGCGGGTAATCCGCGGGTCGGGCGGATGAATGACGAAAAAAATTGATTTTAAATAGATTCGGGCGGATGGCGGTTGAACCAATTCGGAAATATATATACATAGTAAATGTATAAAGAGAATCCTATGTGTCCCAGCAACAAGTGCCGCAAGTGAGCGCTCCTTCAGCGCAGCAGGACGCATTTTAGAGGCCAGGCGCTCTCGCCTGCATGAATCCTGGCACTGTAGATGCCATTTTATTCCTGCATAGTGCTAAAAAAAAAAAGTAAGTAGACATACGGTTGGATATGTTAAACGAATTAGTCTACGTTACCTAGGCTATACCAAATAAGCCCATGTCTAACCTATATTGAGTTCGGTCAGCTGAATAACTGTGATGGTTACGTGTTGTTTGGGCGCACTACAATGCAAAGGAATTAAGGCAATTGCGTTGTTTATTGTGTTTTTTTTTCTATTGGAGATATACTACCGTGTGTTAATTATTTGGCCTCGCTTTCAAGTGAAGCGCATCTCCGATTGGCTACAATGTAAGGCCATTTAGCCTGCTTTGTTTGTCGCGACCGTCTATTTTCATTATAATTCAATTATTATTATTTATTTAATTTATTTTTGTTTAAATAGGGATGACATACATATGTTGTTGTATAATTTAAGTTTGTGCGCGTGATTGACAGCCTAAGGCTTATGAGGCGCATTTTTTATTTATTTTTTTATTTCAACTTAAAAACGTTTGAGCCTATGCCTATGCCTACAACATAGGCTATGTGTTTATCTTTATTTTCCTGCCTGTCGTTGACAATGGAGATTGTCTGATATTTTGTCAAGGCTGCAGATCAATCAATAAAGGTTCATCTTTGTCGCGAAATTGTTCACTATTTCACTGTGCATCCCGCCCTCGTCCCTATTTGAGCACTATAACGTTAACAAGTTAATATTCATTGAAATAAATTCAGAAATTTTTTTTTTACCTAACGAAAATATAGGCCTTGTCTTTCTAAAACATTTTTTTAACTTCTTAAAAGCATCGTTCTGCTTGCTGCAACTGCACACACAAAGTGTGAGGAACGCACTCCTGGCAACGGATGGCGGGCGGTTGTGGTTTTGATAAAATGTTGGTGCGGGTGGATGACGACTTTTGTGATGCGGTTGAGGATGAAATAATTGCCTATCCGCGCATCTCTAATATATATATATATATATATATATATATATATATATATATATGTATATATGTGTATATATATATATATATATATATATATATATATATATATATATATATATATATATATATATATATATATATACAAAACCCGTTTCCATATGAGTTGGGAAATTGTGTTAGATGTAAATATAAACAGAATACAATGATTTGCAAATCATTTTCAACCCATATTCAGTTGAATGCACTACAAAGACAAGATATTTGATGTTCAAACTCATAAACTTGATTTTTTTTTTGCAAATAATAATTAACTTAGAATTTCATGGCTGCAACACGTGCCAAAGTAGTTGGGAAAGGGCATGTTCACCACTGTGTTACATCACCTTTTCTTTTAACAACACTCAATAAACGATTGGGAACTGAGGAAACTAATTGTTGAAGCTTTGAAAGTGTAATTCTTTCCCATTCTTGTTTTATGTAGAGCTTCAGTCGTTCAACAGTCCGCTGTCGTATTTTACGCTTTATAATGCGCCACACATTTTTGATGGGAGACAGGTCTGGACTGCAGGCGGGCCAGGAAAGTACCCGCACTCTTTTTTTACGAAGCCACGCTGTTGTAACACGTGCTGAATGTGGCTTGGAATTGTCTTGCTGAAATAAGCAGGGGCGTCCATGAAAAAGACGGCGCTTAGATGTTAGGTTGTTCCAAAACCTGTATGTACCTTTCAGCATTAATGGTGCCTTCACAGATGTGTAAGTTACCCATGCTTTGGGCACTAATGCACCCCCATACCATCACAGATGTTGGCTTTTGAACTTTGCGTCGATAACAGTCTGGATGGTTCGCTTCCCCTTTGGTCCGGATGACACGATGTCGAATATTTCCAAAAACAATTTGAAATGTGGTCTCGTCAGACCACAGAACATTTTTCCACTTTGCATGAGTCCATCTTAGATGATCTCGGGCCCAGAGAAGCCGGCGGCGTTTCTGGATGTTGTTGATAAATGGCTTTCGCTTTGCATAGTAGAGCTTTAACTTGCACTTACAGATGTAGCGACCAACTGTATTTAGTGACAGTGGTTTTCTGAAGTGTTCCTGAGCCCATGTGGTGATATCCTTTAGAGATTGATGTCGGTTTTTGATACAGTGCCGTCTGAGGGATCGAAGGTCACGGTCATTCAATGTTGGTTTCCGGCCATGCTGCTTACGTGGAGTGATTTCTCCAGATTCTCTGAACCTTTTGATGATATTATGGACCGTAGATGGTGAAATCCCTAAATTTCTTGCAATTGCACTTTGAGAAACGTTGTTCTTAAACTGTTTGACTATTTGCTCACGCAGTTGTGGACAAAGG
This sequence comes from Entelurus aequoreus, assembly GCF_033978785.1. Classification (NCBI taxonomy): domain Eukaryota; kingdom Metazoa; phylum Chordata; class Actinopteri; order Syngnathiformes; family Syngnathidae; genus Entelurus; species Entelurus aequoreus. The sequence continues at coordinate 39,038,586 of NC_084744.1, read as the reverse complement.
GGTGTACCTCGCCCCATCCTTTCTTGTGAAAGACTGAGCATTTTTTGGGAAGCTATTTTTATACCCAATCATGGCACCCACCTGTTCCCAATTAGCCTGCACACCTGTGGGATGTTCCAAATAAGTGTTTGATGAGCATTCCTCAACTGTATCAGTATTTATTGCCACCTTTCCCAACTTCTTTGTCACGTGTTGCTTGCATCAAATTCTAAAGTTAATGATTATTTGCACAACATTTTTTTTTATCAGTTTGAACATCAAATATGTTGTCTTTGTAGCATATTCAACTGAATATGGGTTGAAAATGATTTGCGAATCATTGTATTCCGTTTATATTTACATCTAACACAATTTCCCAACTCATATGGAAATGGGGTTTGTATATACTGTGTATATATATATATATATATATATATATATATATATATATATATATATATATATATATATATATATATATATATATATATATATACAGTATATATATGTGTGTATATATATACACACATATATATATATAAAGGAGGAGCTGGACCAAGTGGCTGGGGAGAGGGAAGTCTGGGCTTCCCTGCTTAGGTTGCTGCCCCCGCGACCCGACCTCGAAGTGGTGGAAGAAGACGGATGGCATGTGGTCTGGATTGTATAAATTTGTATTAGTTACACTCATCAAACGATTAATCGAAGCAACAGAATTAATGTTTTTTTCTAATAGAATCAATCGATTAATTGTTGCAGCCCTACTGCATAATCAATAATTGACATTTCAATGTTACTGCCTCAGCAGACTAATCTTTTGCACAAAGCACTAAGATGCCGCTTGGAGTATTTATCAATTTTAGTGTTTTTTAAAGAAGTTTACACGTTTTATTTGGCAATATTTTCCACCTTTCCTGTCTGGAGCTGTGGCAGTTCTACTGGCAGTCATCATGGTCATCATTACTGGAGCTTTGGCAGTCGGAGTCTTCCTCAACTACAAACGGACCGGATCCTTCATCCCCTCCATGCCCAAGCTGCCCAGGTATCTCACCGCTCATTCAATTGTGAAGAAAATATCTTATGAGCGTCATGCTTTTCTCCAGCCTCAGCAGTCTGGTGAAGTCCAGTGACACGGGGAATGGGGTGACCTTTCACTCTGGTGACAATGTGGATCTCGGACCAACGCATATTGGTGTGTCATTCATTGACACCAGCATGCAGATGGTGAGTTCATGTGTGAATAAGTCAGTGATGGTTTGCATTTTATTTTTATTTGTGCCGTAAAGTGAGGAAAAACAGATTTGCCATTCATTTTGAAGGAAATGTTGCACATATGTTTTTCTTTTTTTATGCATTCTAATTCGTAATATATGGCAAGTAGGAGGTGGCTAACATTGCAGCTAATGTGAGTACACTATTGTACCCAAACTCCCAAATTACTCCATTTATATTACATGAGAAAAACACTTTTCCCCTCAGGCGGTACTGCATCAAAAAGCGACATCAGTGTGTAAAAGATATCACCACACGGGTTCAGGAACACTTCAGAAAACCACTGTCAGTAACTACAGTTGGTCGCTACATCTGTAAGTGCAAGTTAAAACTCTACTATGCAAAGCCAAAGCCATTTATCAACAACACCCAGAAACGCTTCGCTGGGCTCGAGCTCATCTAAGATGGACTGATGCAAAGTGGAAATGTTCTGTGGTCTGACGAGTCCACGTTTCAAATTGTTTTTGGAAAGTAGGAGGTGGCTAACAATGCAGCTAATGTGAGTACAGTATTGCGCCCATAAAGCCCATTAAAAAATTAAACGCCCACATTACTACATTTACATGACATTACTAGAAGGATGTTTATAAACCGAGAAGTTGGTCAATCTTGACATCCAACTCGTACCTGGAGATGGCGAGAAAAACACTTTTTGTTTAAAACCTGCATGAGGATTATTTTGAATCCTTCATCTGAATGGGAAGATCTGAACATCCCATCAGTCCACGTCCTAGTGAGAGCAATTGTACATCCAAACAGTGATTGTTTTATTATGTTCATAGTTTGTAGATCTTGTTTTATTATGTTCATAGTTTGTAGATCTTGTTTGGCACTGAGCAATACTGCTGCATGGTGCTTAGTGTTTCACTAAAACTGGATCTGTTAAGCACAAACCTTCCAAAATGTGTAGCTCATCCTTCTTACGTTTAGGCTCCAAAATATAAACTTCTGCATCATCATTTGTTCCAAAATAGTATTTGATGTTTCTCATGAAGTCTGTCATGAGTGTTGATAGTTGCTTTGTTGTCAAAATCAATTAATCCACTGACGTATGCTTTAAATGAGTCAAATACGTCAATATTACATGTTATTATGAATGTTATTATGTTTTAATGAATGTGCATGTTACTACATTACATATGTACTTATGTTACTACATTACATATATAATTATTTTACTACGTTACATATATAATTATTTTACTACGTTACATATATACTTATGTTACTACGTTACATATATACTCATGTTACTACGTTACATATATAATTATTTTACTATGTTACATATATAATTATTTTACTACGTTACATATATACTTATGTTACTACATTACATATATACTTATGTTACTACGTTACATATATACTTATGTTACTACGTTACATATATACTTATGTTACTACATTACATATATACTTATATTACTACATTACATATGTACTTATGTTACTACATTACATATATACTTATGTTACTACGTTACATATATACTTATGTTACTACGTTACATATATAATTATTTTACTACATTACATATATACTCATGTTACTACGTTACATATATACTTATGTTACTACGTTACATATATAATTATTTTACTACATTACATATATACTCATGTTACTACGTTACATATATAATTATTTTACTACATTACATATATACTCATGTTACTACGTTACATATATAATTATTTTACTACATTACATATATAATTATTTTACTACGTTACAGATATACTTATGTTACTACGTTACATACTGTATATACTCATGTTACTACGTTACATATATAATTATTTTACTACTTTACATATATAATTATTTTACTACGTTACATGTATACTTATGTTACTACGTTACATATATAATTATTTTACTAAGTTACATATATACTTATGTTACTACATTACATATATACTTATGTTACTACGTTACATATATACTTATGTTACTACGTTACATATATACTTATGTTACTACATTACATATGTACTTATGTTACTACGTTACATATATACTTATGTTACTACGTTACATATATACTTATGTTACTACATTACATATGTACTTATGTTACTACATTACATACATACTTATGTTACTACGTTACATATATACTTATGTTATTACGTTACATATATACTTATGTTACTACGTTACATATGTAATTATTTTACTACATTACATATATACTCATGTTACTACGTTACATATATACTTATGTTACTACGTTACATATATCATTATTTTACTACATTACATATATACTCATGTTACTACGTTACATATATACTTATGTTACTACGTTACATATATACTCATGTTACTACGTTACATATATACTTATGTTACTACGTTACATATATAATTATTTTACTACATTACATATATACTCATGTTACTACATTACATATATACTCATGTTACTACGTTACATATATACTCATGTTACTACGTTACATATATACTTATGTTACTACGTTACATATATAATTATTTTACTACATTACATATATACTCATGTTACTACGTTACATATATACTTATGTTACTATGTTACATATATAATTATTTTACTACATTACATATATACTCATGTTACTACGTTACATATATGCTTATGTTACTACGTTACATATATACTCATGTTACTACGTTACATATATAATAATTTTACTACATTACATATATACTCATGTTACTACATTACATATATACTCATGTTACTACGTTACATATATACTCATGTTACTACGTTACATATATACTTACAGTGGGTGTATAAAATGGTGATGGATTATTTTGGATGTTTTTAAAGCCAGACTCCCATTGGCTCCATTGTTAGCTGACTTTTGCTAGCATTTTTTTACGGTTAAGAATGCATAAAAAAATATGATATTATATATATATATATATATATATATATATATATATATATATATATATATATATATATATATATATATATATATATATATATATATATATATATATATATATATATATATTCTTGTCTCACATAAGTATAGTGAATAATAAGCTACATTCCCCCCAGAAGTGCACTTCCCCTTTAAAATTGCACAGCTGCAACCTGCAGTTGTAGACTGCCAGCAGAGAGCGCTGTCGTGTTCCTCACACGAGGAAACATGAGGACAAAATGTGTCACTGCAGGTTTGTGTTATTAAACAATGTCTTGGTAGGATGATAACTTCGCCATGGAAGCTGCCAGACATCCTGTCACTTTCGAGAACCCGTTATACGCCAACACACCTGCTGTCATTCACGCCTCCCAGGTACACCTACACTCACTACTGTCTCACCACACACTCCCAGGTACACCTACACTCATTATTGTCTCACCACACACTCCCAGGTACACTTACACTCACTATTGTCTCACCACACACTCCCAGGTACACTTACACTCACTATTGTCTCACCACACACTCCCAGGTACACTTACACTCACTATTGTCTCACCACACACTCCCAGGTACACCTACACTCATTACTGTCTCACCACACACTCCCAGGTACGCCTACACTCATTACTGTCTCACCACACACTCCCAGGTACACCTACACTCACTATTGTCTCACCACACACTCCCAGGTACACCTACACTCATTACTGTCTCACCACACACTCCCAGGTACACCTACACTCACTATTGTCTCACCACACACTCCCAGGTACACCTACACTCATTACTGTCTCACCACACACTCCCAGGTACACCTACACTCACTACTGTCTCACCACACACTCCCAGGTACACTTACACTCACTACAAACTCACCACACACTCCCAGGTACACCTACACTCATTACTGTCTCACCACACACTCCCAGGTACACCTACACTCACTACTGTCTCACCACACACTCCCAGGTACACCTACACTCATTATTGTCTCACCACACACTCCCAGGTACACTTACACTCACTATTGTCTCACCACACACTCCCAGGTACACTTACACTCACTATTGTCTCACCACACACTCCCAGGTACACTTACACTCACTATTGTCTCACCACACACTCCCAGGTACACCTACACTCATTACTGTCTCACCACACACTCCCAGGTACGCCTACACTCATTACTGTCTCACCACACACTCCCAGGTACACCTACACTCACTATTGTCTCACCACACACTCCCAGGTACACCTACACTCATTACTGTCTCACCACACACTCCCAGGTACACCTACACTCACTATTGTCTCACCACACACTCCCAGGTACACCTACACTCATTACTGTCTCACCACACACTCCCAGGTACACCTACACTCACTACTGTCTCACCACACACTCCCAGGTACACTTACACTCACTACAAACTCACCACACACTCCCAGGTACACCTACACTCACTATTGTCTCACCACACACTCCCAGGTACACCTACACTCACTATTGTCTCACCACACACTCCCAGGTACACCTACACTCACTATTGTCTCACCACACACTCCCAGGTACACTTACACTCACTACTGTCTCACCACACACTCCCAGGTACACCTACACTCACTATTGTCTCACAACACACTCCCATGTACACCTACACTCACTATTGTCTCACCACACACTCCCAGGTACACCTACACTCACTATTAAGGCTGCAGCTAACGATTATTTTTCTATCGATTAATCTATAGATGATTTTTTTTCGATTAATCGGTTAATCTATAGATTATTTTTCCTTTTACCGATTATTTTTTATTTTATTTTATTTAAAATGAAGATGAAAAAATAAAAGTAGGCCAGTTTTTTCAAAAGGCATGGCTTTTATTTACAAAAAAAAAGAAGTATGGCCACTCAGTCAACATTGACAACAACATGACAAAATATTCTTTAACAATGTAAACATTTAAACCTTTTAACATTTAACAAAATTAAAAGTAGCTTATTTGCTTTTTAATGTGCAAATATAAAAGTCAACATCCTGTGCAAATCTTAATATTCTGCAATAGTATAAGCATTTAAAAAGTAAAAGTATTGCTTATTTTGCTTTAAAATGTGCAAAAATAAAGATAAACATCCAATACAAAAAAGTGCAAAACGAAATATTCTGTAACAACAGTGTAAACATTTCAACAAAAGTGAAAGTATTGCTTATTTGCTAAAATGTGCAAAAATAAAGATAAACATCTAATACAAAAAAGTGTCAATCTAAATATTCTGGAGCACTGTAAACATTAAGTATTGCTTTTAAAATGTGCAAAATAAACATCCAGTCCAACACAGTACACAATAACCAATTCTACTCATTCCAGTGAGTGACTTTGTAATGAAGAAAGGTTAGCATGTCTACATGCTCTGGTTCTTTTCTTGTTTACAATATTCCCAGCAGCTGAAAATAGGCGCTCAGAAGGGGTCGATGTGGCTGGAACTGAGAGCTAATTAGCCTTCACCTCAAGCCAGGACTGCGAGCGAGCTGAGCTGCAGTTTAAGTTTCTAGTAGGTCAACGGGCTCATAGTGATGTTACTAGTAGTTGACTGGGAGGTGTTTATTATCATTTGGGGAGAGTCCGCTGCATGATGCTGACCTGCTAAACACCTATCTGCTCGACGCTGAAGCGCTGACTACATGCGCTATGAATACGCACTGCTGATTGGCTGATAATGCTTCGTGTGTACCAATCAGATGGTTGTGTGGGTGGGACAATGCTGCGTGTGTACCAATCAGATGGTTGTATGGGTGGGACAATGCTGCGTGCTGAGACAGAGGCAGAGGAGCAAAGCAACTTGTTAAGACTTTAGCAGCTAAAGTTAGCTTTAGCTTAGAAACTCGTTCGGTACACCCCCGTACCGAACCGAAAGCCCCGTACCGAAACGGTTCAATACAAAACACATACCGTTACACCCCTAGCAGATACAAATGACACATTCATGTTTTTGTGTAATGATGACAACGTATGCTCGCGCGGACGATTGACTAGTTGATGGTTGATGGTTTTCTTTTCAAATGTTCGTTCATAGCCGTTGTGCTGCTATGATAGGCCATTTCCGCTCGACACAGTGTGCATACAACAACATTATTAGGCTGTGTATTGAAATACTCCCACACTTTTGACGACTTTTGGCGTGCGTTTTTCCCCTCGCTCGCACAGTCTGCTTTGCGCTCCGCCATGACGGTAGTGTGACGTAAATATGAGACGCGTCGACGCACAAAAACGGCGTCGACGTATTTACGTAACTGATGACGTCGACTACGTCAACGCGTCGTTTCAGCCTTACTCACTATTGTCTCACCACACACTCCCAGGTACACTTGCACTCACTATTGTCTCACCACACACTCCCAGGTACATCTACACTCACTATTGTCTCACCACACACTCCAAGGTACACCTACACTCACTACTGTCTCACCACACACTCCCAGGTACACTTACACTCACTATTGTCTCACCACACACTCCCATGTACACCTACACTCACTATTGTCTCACCACACACTCCCAGGTACACGTGCACTCACTATTGTCTCACCACACACTCCCAGGTACACCTACACTCACTACTGTCTCACCACACACTCCCAGGTACTCTTGCACTCACTATTGTCTCACCACACACTCCCAGGTACACCTACACTCACTATTGTCTCACCACACACTCCCAGGTACACCTACACTCAATACTGTCTCACCACACACTCCCAGGTACACCTACACTCACTATTGTCTCACCACACACTCCAAGGTACACCTACACTCACTACTGTCTCACCACACACTCCCAGGTACACCTACACTCACTATTGTCTCACCACACACTCCCAGGTACACCTACACTCACTATTGTCTCACCACACACTCCCAGGTACACGTGCACTCACTATTGTCTCACCACACACTCCCAGGTACACCTACACTCACTATTGTCTCACCACACACTCCAAGGTACACCTACACTCACTACTGTCTCACCACACACTCCCAGGTACACCTACACTCACTACTGTCTCACCACACACTCCCAGGTACTCTTGCACTCACTATTGTCTCACCACACACTCCCAGGTACACCTACACTCACTATTGTCTCACCACACACTCCCAGGTACACCTACACTCAATACTGTCTCACCACACTCCCAGGTACACCTACACTCATTACTGTCTCACCACACTCCCAGGTACACCTACACTCATTACTGTCTCACCACACACTCCCAGGTACTCCTACACTCATTACTGTCTCACCACACACTCCCAGGTACACCTACACTCATTACTGTCTCACCACACACTCCCAGGTACACTTACACTCACTATTGTCTCACCACACACTCCCATGTACACCTACACTCACTATTGTCTCACCACACACTCCCAGGTACACGTGCACTCACTGTTGTCTCACCACACACTCCCAGGTACACCTACACTCACTACTGTCTCACCACACACTCCCAGGTACTCTTGCACTCACTATTGTCTCACCACACACTCCCAGGTACACCTACACTCACTATTGTCTCACCACACACTCCCAGGTACACCTACACTCAATACTGTCTCACCACACACTCCCAGGTACACCTACACTCACTATTGTCTCACCACACACTCCAAGGTACACCTACACTCACTACTGTCTCACCACACACTCCCAGGTACACCTACACTCACTATTGTCTCACCACACACTCCCAGGTACACCTACACTCCCTTTTGTCTCACCACACACTCCCAGGTACACGTGCACTCACTATTGTCTCACCACACACTCCCAGGTACACCTACACTCACTACTGTCTCACCACACACTCCCAGGTACTCTTGCACTCACTATTGTCTCACCACACACTCCCAGGTACACCTACACTCACTATTGTCTCACCACACACTCCCAGGTACACCTACACTCAATACTGTCTCACCACACTCCCAGGTACACCTACACTCACTATTGTCTCACCACACACTCCCAGGTACACCTACACTCACTACTGTCTCACCACACACTCCCAGGTACACCTACACTCACTACTGTCTCACCACACACTCCCAGGTACACCTACACTCACTACTGTCTCACCACACACTCCCAGGTACACCTACACTCACTACTGTCTCACCACACACTCCCAGGTACACCTACACTCACTACTGTCTCACCACACACTCCCAGGTACACCTACACTCACTACTGTCTCACCACACACTCCCAGGTACACCTACACTCACTACTGTCTCACCACACACTCCCAGGTACACCTACACTCACTACTGTCTCACCACACACTCCCAGGTACACCTACACTCACTACTGTCTCACCACACACTCCCAGGTACACCTACACTCACTATTGTCTCACCACACACTCCCAGGTACACCTACACTCACTACTGTCTCACCACACACTCCCAGGTACACCTACACTCACTACTGTCTCACCACACACTCCCAGGTACACCTACACTCACTACTGTCTCACCACACACTCCCAGGTACACCTACACTCACTACTGTCTCACCACACACTCCCAGGTACACCTACACTCACTATTGTCTCACCACACAAAGTACACTAATTACACACATCTGTTGTGTTGTCAAATGCAACAACTAGGTTTAAAAACCACTCTGCATACTTATTGCATTTGTTGTGTTCACATGTTTACATGTTCACATGTTTACATGTTTACATGTTCACATGTTTACATGTTTACATGGTCACATGTTTACATGTCAAACTCTCCAAACATGATTTTCTGCAAGATAAGATATGTTACATCAGGGCTGTCAAAGTCATTTGAGGTCAGGAGCCACATGGAGGAACATCTACTCCCAAGTGGGCCGGACTGGTAAAATAAAGACAACTCCAGGTTGTTTTTTTTGTTTTACTTTGGCCAAAAATAGAACAAGCCCAATAATGAAAACGTACAAATCACAAATAATCCTCTGGACAAAACACTTCAATTTTGTTGACAATTCTGAGGAAATTTCTGCAGCTTCAAAAACACAAAGACCTTAGACTCGGTCTCAGTGTGTCTACAAAGCCAGGTTTAACTGGAAGTCGCAGTCTTTCTGGGATTGAACAAATAACGCAACATGTAAACTCTTCTAGGTATCAAATACCTCCTTTGTCATGTCCACGTATCAATCCAGTGCTAACTCAACAAACCGTAAGAAACGGAGGTCAAAACTATTCAAGAGTTAAGCTTTCTCGTTTTTGACAAGAGACATAAATAACCAAGCAGTGTTCCAAGCAGAAGACATAAAATGTCAAGTTTTAAGTTTCATTTGGGTCAGGGAGGAGGAGCCACAGTCACCCTTTACTGTGTACCTCTTGCTTGCCTAGCAGAATTGCTATTGTGACATCCAGTGGACACATTTAGAACAGCAGTTTCTTTTAATACTTGGCAAACTCATCATGCGGGCCAGATAAAACCTGTTTGACACCTGATTGACACCTCTGTGTTGCATGATGTAGCAACGTATTTGACTATAAAAATGTTTATCTAGTCAAAAGTATGTAACTTTTCATTATTACAGTGCTTGCTTAAATATACATCTAATGTATCTTTCATGATATTGTTACATTGTTAGGTTTTGTTTATATACGCTGTAAAAAAATATCTGGCAGCTGAGTCCTAATAATGTTACCGTAAAATTGACAGTGTTTTTTACTGCATATTTCTCCAAATGGCTAAAATGTTGGCAACTAAGCTGCCATTTTGTTTTTTTTACTGTAAAATGTCTAGTTATTTTTAGAGTGTACAATTTGCTTGGTAACTTGCTTTAAAATCATCGGTCACGCAGATTTTTAAGTCTTTATTTTAGTTTTCACAACACAAATGTTTGGTATGTATAATAATATAAAATGTTGTGCAGTTTTAAAGTTTAAAAGATGTGACATGTCAAAATGGAAAGATAAAGTACTTTGACACATATTATTTCAGGCCATAGAAAATGATGTGACACTGTTTTACACCTGTCTTCTAGATTATTCCAAAAGCAGGCACCAATACTCAAGTATTACACAATGAAACAAGATTAGATAATATTTCAGAAACCCTTCAAACAGACTAGGAAGGATATTTAGTACACAACTCATTTGGCTTTTTTCTCCACAAACAGATGACAGTTCATTTAAGTGGTGAGCCGCCAGTACAAAACAATTTTGTCAACCCGGTGTATCGTGCAGAACACAGCGAGGTTCTTGTCAATACGTCGTCTGTCACACCAAAACCAGTTGAGGTAAGTCTTTTATTTTTCTTAGTGTATATCAAAACTTACTGTTTGCCTTTTAATATTTCAGCAACATGTTCTTTAGGGACGCTGCTGCAAAGTGAAGTCCACTAGTCAGCAAATTATTTTTTTTAGTCGACTATTCATTTTTTTTTTTTTTTTTTTTTTTAATGTCCTGCCCAGCTTCTCAGGCAAATCATATAGTAGATGTAGATGCCCATATCGGCTGTTCACTTTTACTTTACAAAAGAGAAGTGTAGGATACTTCTCTTGTTGCCTTATTTGTATTTGACTTTATTAAATGTATTTATATTATCATTTGGTGCAGCCGGGCCGGAGCAGGAGGGGATAGAATGAGAAAAAAAGGAAGACAGAGGGGGGAATTGTGGGGACAAGAGGGGGATTAGACAGAGAGACAAAAACAACAGCAGCAAACACAACAACAACAACAACAATAGAGCAACATCAGCAAATACGACATGTACAAATATGATGGCAAAAGTGATAGCAAATAAGCAGTTAACGAAAAATAAAAAATAATACAGAAATGACAATGAGCATTATTACACTACAAATGGAGCAATACAGATACTAATAGAAATAGCGCTATTGATAATGAACAATACCAATAATTTACCTTTATTATCAACAATACAGTTGTTCAAAAGCAACAATACATATACGTAATGATAACTTGAGATACGAAAGAATGCAGAAAATGGAGGGGAAGAAAGAGAAGCAACCTACATTAACCTTGTAGATTGTTATAGTAACAATAGGTTAAGCTTTGTCGGTGGGCCATGTGTTACCCAGTTTGATTAGTCGACTATTCAAATATTCTCAATAAGTATGTTTATTATTGTTTCTTCTTCTTTACACTTTGAGTCCACAACTTGATTTTAACTCATTTCCAAATGCTATTAAGTACAAAAGCCAAAAGCTGTGAAGTTGTCACGTTGTGTAAATGGTAAATAAAAAAAGCATACAATGATTTGCAAATCCTTTTCAACTTATATTCAATTGAATAGACTGCAAAGACAAGATATTTCATGTTCACACTGAGAAACTTTTTTTTTTTTGCAAATAATCATGAACTTATACTTTAATGGCAGCAACACATTGCAAAAAAGGCATTTTTACCACTGTGTTACATGGCCTTTCCTTTTAACAACACTCAGTAAAGGTTTGGGAACTGAGGAGACACATTTTTTAAGTGGAATTCTTTCCCATTCTTCCTTGATGTACAGCTTAAGTTGTTCAACAGTCTCCCTTCTGATATTTTAGCCTTCATATTGCACCACACATTTTCAATGGGAGAACATAGTGTATGTAAATATAATGCCAGGAGTACACACAAAAACCTTATTTAAATAAGGTGGTCTGCACCTGTTATCAATTTTACACGCAGTCTTAGTAGATCACACACAATTTAATAGTTGGCACACTATTTAACACCTGTTATTTGGATCTTGGTAAATCAGGCCCCGTGTAGTCTGTGAAAAAAATGAATGTCAATAAAGACAAATGCCAACAGACATCAAAATGCATCAATTGAATTTGTGTCAAACAGCCCCTTAATTCATCCAGGAGCTATAAAATCATAAAATGATATTGCTGAATAGACTGTTTATTTTTATATTTATATTTCTATTTATTGAATTTGTGTCAAACAGCCCCTTAATTCATCCAGGAGCTATAAAATCATAAAATGATATTGCTGAATAGACTGTTGACAGTCCAAATATGTTGACAAGAATACAACGCACTCCTTTCTCACAGCCAATTCTCTGCAACTGCCAGTTTGCACGTCCTTTATAGAGGTACTGAAGACACAAAACAGCGGCCGCAGAACAATTTCAGTCTTGATAGATCCCACTGTGTGTGCTAAATAATTAAATTAGCATTTTCTCTTCCAAGTATTGTGGCCGTTCTGATTAGCAGCATATTTTCTGCATATTAATTCAAGAAAGACACGCTAAATCATCTAATTTAAGAGATGCAATCTTGTGCTATCAAGTTTGCATGTGCAAACCTTTAGTAGATCAGGCCCTAATAACAAATCATAGTTTTGTGTGAGTTGTCGTGCAAACAACGATGTTTGTGTTGTGGTCTTAAGGAGTCAACATGGAGATTATTCAAGCGCAAACTGAAGCCGAGCCTCGCATTTGAGAACCTGTCCTACTTCAAGGTGAGCCAAGGTTGCTCATGACAACAAACTCACAAGATTCACTCACTGTTTGAAATATTTGACAGATGAAGGACGAGAAGCCCGAAGAAAGCGGCGGAGACACTCTGGCGCCTGAGCCCTCGCCCACTAAACCTCCGAGGAGGGATCACCATCATCATCACCATCATCATCATCACACCAGCACCTTTTCCCCCACAGAGGACAGTTTCAAAGACACAGCCAACCTGGTCAAAGAGGACGGTGACGTATAACCCCGGCCAGAGATCACACTTTGCACAGAATTTATTTTTTTATGCAGCCTGTGAGAGAAAAAAAAAAACGATTACATTTCAAGAATGAAGAAGAAAAAAAAAGTATATGCCTTGTGACATTTCATATGCCAATTCTTTATTCTGATGTTTATATCTTTTGCACTGATAAATATGTTGTATATTTGTAAATTTCAATATTAATGAGTAGTTCATGTTGCCATAAGATAAAAGGTGTCCAATATATATATCTACATACACGCACCTCAAACATGCAGTTGAACAAATGTGACTTCATGACTCCTGATGGACGCCACACTTGACCATGGAAGATGATTGATGAAAAGCCACAGAAGAGAAGAGAAGTCATCTTGTCTCACAATGATTCCCAATAAGTCTGTACACTTGAAATGGTGGAATAAAAGTTGTATTTTGTGCCAGGTAAGGTGTGTGTTCAAAGTGTGTGTGCTGCAGGTGGAGGTAGAAGAAGGCGGAGCACAAAGTCGCACACAAAAGAGGGGCAATAGGACAAAGGCAGCCAGAGGAGTGCGGCGTCCCAGCCTGCAGTGTAGCGTGTGCGAGGGAAACGTGCGCTCACAGCCTTCTCCATGCACCTCGTTACCGTGGCGATGCGTGGACTTGCCAAGATGCGCATGGAAAAGTCCTGGCACTTCAGGTCTGAGAAGGCAAAAAGTTGTATTAGAACGATTATTTAATCCTATTCAAAAAAATCCCATGATGTACGATAGTTTGCCCCACTTAATACAAAACTATTAGCAAACACAAACATGATACAGATGTTGCTTGCTGGGAAATGATTATTGCATCAAAAGCTTCAATTTCCAAAAGCAGTGAAGTCGTCACGTTGTGTACATGTAAATCAGGGGTGCTCATTACGTCGATCGCGATCTACCAGTCGATCGCGGAGGGTGTGTCAGTCGATCGCCAGCCAGGCATTAAAAAAATAGTCCTAAAAATGAGCGATCATAAATCTTCACTATGACGTCACTTTCGTAACTTGACTGACATTCACGGCACCCGAGGGTCTTCTGAGATGACGCTGGCTGCTGCCAGCTCATTATTAAGAAAAAAATACCGACAGGGAGGCGAGAAACACTTTTTATCTCAACAGACTCTGGCGCCGTACCTGTTGTCAAAACTCCAAAGACCGACTGCATAGTTGCACAATAAAAGCTCTGCTTCATCCTGCCTGCGCTAACAAAATAAGAGTCTCAGAAAGCTGGCGTGCACAAGCTAGCAAGCTACGGAGTTTGACGCCTTTGTATTTCTTGTAAAGTGTATACAAAGGAGTACAGAAGCTGGACAAATAAGATGCCAAAAAGCAACCACTTTCATGTGGTATTGGACAGAAAGGAGGACTTTAGTTCTCCTCCATTTGAAAATGTGGACGTTATCATCACTACTATCTGATTCTTATCAATGCAAGTCATCAAAATCAGGTAATACACCAACTTATATTCTTGTCTTCATGAAAGAATCATCAATCAATCAATCAATGTTTATTTATATAGCCCTAAATCACAAGTGTCTCAAAGGGCTGTACAAGCCACAACGACATCCTCGGTACAGAGCCCACATACGGGCAAGGAAAAACTCACCCCAGTGGGACGTCGGTGAATGACTATGAGAAACCTTGGAGAGGACCGCATATGTGGGTAACCCCCCCCCCCCCCCCCCTCTAGGGGAGACCGAAAGCAATTCCCCCCCTCAGTTTATTTCAAGGTAAAACTATTTTCAATTCTCGGTAATGAAGGAAATTATGGTAGTATGTAATAATATCTGATAAATAAGGAGTCTTTTTAATTTTAAGAAAATATATATATACCAAGGGCCAATAAAAGGCAAGCTGCGAGTCACAAATGCCAGACTTTGGACATCCGGGCCATACGTGGTCTGTGGTCCAGTTTTACGTGGTCCATGGCCCTGACAAGGTGTGTACAGTAGGATCATTAGTCATTTCCCAGCTGGCAACAGGACTGAGTACTCACACTCATCAAGGTAGGTCACCCCATAGGAGTCTTTCACTTCCTGAGGGAGGCGGGTCCAAAGCCTCCTGAGATCGGCCTCAATAGGACCCAGCCTGGTCAGGTTAGTCCTGAAGAAACCAGGTTCAATGATGCTCACTTTCACCCCAAACTGCTGCATGTCCCTCCTAACACAACACAACATATATTTATCATTGACATACTGTATTCCAACCCACAACCACCTGGCTGCGAGGCAGACAGGGTAACCACAAGTTCACCGTATTGTCTTCAATTACATAGAAATAACTTTTTTTTTTTTTACATAAAATTACTGATCAATTTAACTTAAAACATGTTTTATACATTATTCAATTCCTCTCATAATAAAGTGCATTTAAGTAACTACTTAAGTTTATTTTGAACATTTATATAGTT
Source organism: Entelurus aequoreus (assembly GCF_033978785.1). NCBI lineage: Eukaryota > Metazoa > Chordata > Actinopteri > Syngnathiformes > Syngnathidae > Entelurus > Entelurus aequoreus. The sequence goes on along the minus strand of NC_084744.1, from coordinate 39,022,248 downwards.
TCAATATGATACATCACATATTGTACACATCTTCAGTTTTTCTCCCTTACAACATGTCTGAAAAGGAGTAGGAAGAAGCAAAGCTTATTTCATCCTTCCTCCTTTTTATTTCACAGCAGTTACTAACACATGTGTTTACTTCCTGTTCTCAATTTATAACATCCATCCATCCATCCATTTTCTACCGCTTATTCCCTTTGGGGTCGCGGGGGGCGCTGGAGCAACTCACATTAATTCATTTTAAACCCAACACTTCTCTTCATAAATAGTTAAATCAGTTATGATTCAGCCAATAAGATCAATGATTCATCATTATCAATACGTTCAAGACATTTATTATAATTCTTCTTCTTTGTGCTGTGTAAACACTTGAAGTTTGAACACTTCCTTAAAGTGGATCATAGTAGCACACTAGTTGAATTATTTGCTTAATCCATTCCATCATTTAATTCCACATTCTGATATGCTAAAGGTTTTAAGTGTTGTACGTGCATACAAATGTTTTAAATTACATTTTCCTCTAAGGTAATATTTCTCCTCTTTAGTTGAGAAGAATTGTTGTACAAACCCCGTTTCCATATGAGTTGGGAAACTGTGTTAGATGTAAATATAAACGAAATACAATGATTTGAAAATCATTTACCCCATATTCAGTTGAGTATGCTACAAAGACAACATATTTGATGTTCAAACTGATACTTTTTTTGTTGTTGTTGCAAATAATCATTAACTTTAGAATTTGATGCCAGCAACACGTGACAAAGAAGTTGGGAAAGGTGGCAATAAATACTGATAAAGTTGAGGAATGCTCATCGAACACTTATTTGGAACATCCCACAGGTGAACAGGCAAATTGGGAACAGGTGGGTGCCATGATTGGGTATAAAAGTAGATTCCATGAAATGCTCAGTCATTCACAAACAAGGATGGGGCGAGGGTCACCACTTTGTCAACAAATGCGTGAGCAAATTGTTGAACAGTTTAAGAAAAACCTTTCTCAAGCAGCTATTGCAAGGAATTTAGGGATTTCACCATCTACGGTCCGTAATATCATCAAAGGGTTCAGAGAATCTGGAGAAATCACTGCACGTAAGCAGCTAAGCCCGTGACCTTCGATCCCTCAGGCTGTACTGCATCAACAAGCAACATCGGTGTGTAAAGGATATCACCACATGGGCTCAGGAACACTTTAGAAACCCACTGTCAGTAACCACAGTTGGTCGCTACATCTGTAAGTGCAAGTTAAAACTCTCCTATGCAAGGCGAAAACCGTTTATCAACAACACCCAGAAACTCCGTTGGCTTTGCTGGACCTGAGCTCATCTAAAATGGACTGATACAAAGTGGAAAAGTGTTTTGTGGTCTGACGAGTCCACATTTCAAATTGTTTTTGGAAACTGTGGACGTCGTGTCCTCCGGACCAAAGAGGAAAAGAACCATCCGGATTGTTATAGGCGCAAAGTGTAAAAGCCAGCATCTGTGATGGTATGGGGGTGTATTAGTGCCCAAGACATGGGTAACTTACACATCTGTGAAGGCGCCATTAATGCTGAAAGGTACATACAGGTTTTGGAGCAACATATGTTGTCATCCAAGCAATGTTACCATGGACGCCCCTGCTTATTTCAGCAAGACAATGCCAAGCCACGTGTTACATCAATGTGGCTTCATAGTAAAAGAGTGCGGGTACTAGACTGGCCTGCCTGTAGTCCAGACCTGTCTCCCATTGAAAATGTGTGGCGCATTATGAAGCCTAAAATAGCACAACGGAGACCCCCGGACTGTTGAACAACTTAAGCTGTACATCAAGCAAGAATGGGAAAGAATTCCACCTGAGAAGCTTCAAAAATGTGTCTCCTCAGTTCCCAAACGTTTACTGAGTGTTGTTAAAAGGAAAGGCCATGTAACACAGTGGTGAACATGCCCTTTCCCAACTACTTTGGCACGATTTGCAGCCATGGAATTCTAAGTTCATTATTATTTGCAAAAAAAAATAAAGTTTATGAGTTTGAACATCAAATATGTTGTCTTTGTAGTGCATTCAACTGAATATGGGTTGAAAATGATTTGCAAATCATTGTATTCCGTTTATATTTACATCTAACACAATTTCCCAACTCATATGGAAACGGGGTTTGTACATTCTTGGCTAGCAGGTTATACTTTGCTTAGTACATCATTTTAGATGTTTGCAAATGCACTAAATCGTTGAATTTCAGTTTTTGATTCAATAAATAAAGTTTTTGTATGTTTTCTATATCCAACATTATGTATTATCCATTCCTAACTGAGCTTTTATTTAATACAGGTATTGAAGGAAGTGCACATGTAGTTATTTCTACACAATGAATCACATATGTAACATTAGTGAGCAGTAGAGAATATAAAGTGATTTTTTTTGTATTATAGCAATTTCTAGTTGTATTATTATTATTGTTGTGTGCTTGTGATTCGGTACTGACCTGAGGCTGTCAGAGAAGGCCTCCACTCCCCACTTGGAAGGACAGTAACCTCCTCCGATGATCGCCAGCCGGCCGAGAACACTGGAGACGTTGACCAGCCGGCCTCTACCTTTCTTCAGGAGCGGCAGAAACTGCAGCGTCACCTCAATGACGCCCATCAGGTTGACTTCCAACACTTTGGTGAAGTCCTCCAAGTGCATCCATTCTAGCGGGCCGATGGGCGTGGATCTGCCAGCATTGTTCACTAACCCCCACAAGCCTGCAGAGGACACATTGGAAGAAACATTTGTAATAATACTTCATTAAATATCATAGCAATGTCCAGATAGCGTTCAAATATGCCCTCTAGTGGCTATAAGCAGTATAGTGAGGACATCAAAGCAAATATTGTAGGTGTTTTGAGGCAACGCCCTATCTTTATTTTTCTGTCCTTAATCTTACATTAGGAAAAAAACTACACAACTTTATTAGCATTAGTATTGATAGCATACTTCTTTTACTTTTGCAGTCGCATTGGTCTTTTTTCAGTACACATGGCTTTTGGTTTAATGTTTTTTTGTATATATATACAAACCCCGTTTCCATATGAGTTGGGAAATTGTGTTTGATGTAAATATAAACGGAATACAATGATTTGCAAACCATTTTCAACCCATATTCAATTGAATATGCTACAAAGACAACATATTTGATGTTCAAACTGATAAGCATTTGTTTTTTTTGCAAATAATCATTAACTTTAGAATTTGATACCAGCAACATGTGACAAAGAAGTTGGGAAAGGTGGCAATAAATACTGATAAAGTTGAGGAATGCTCATCAAACACTTATTTGGAACATCACACAGCTGAACAGGCAAATTGGGAACAGGTGGGTGCCATGATTGGGTATAAAAGTAGATTCCATGAAATGCTCAGTCATTCACAAACAAGGATGGGGCGAGGGTCACCACTTTGTCAACAAATGCGTAAGCAAATTGTTGAACAGTTTAAGAAAAATCTTTCTCAACCAGCTATTGCAAGGAATTTAGGTATTTCGCCATCTACAGTCCGTAATATCATCAAAGGGTTCAGAGAATCTGGAGAAATCACTGCACGTAAGCAGCTAAGCCCGTGACCTTCGATCCTTCAGGCTGTACTGCATCAACAAGCGACATCAGTGTGTAAAGGATATCACCACATGGGCTCAGGAACACTTCAGAAACCCACTGTCAGTAACTACAGTTGGTCGCTACATCTGTAAGTGCAAGTTAAAACTCTCCTATGCAAGGCGAAAACCGTTTATCAACAACACCCAGAAACGCCGTCGGCTTCGCTGGGCCTGAGCTCATCTAAGATGGACTGATACAAAGTGGAAAAGTGTTCTGTGGTCTGACGAGTCCACATTTCAAATTGTTTTTGGAAACAGTGGACGTCGTGTCCTCCGGGCCAAAGAGGAAAAGAACCATCCCGATTGTTATAGGCGCAAAGTGTAAAAGCCAGCATCTGTGATGGTATGGGGGTGTATTAGTGCCCAAGACATGGGTAACTTACACATCTGTGAAGGCACCATTAATGCTGAAAGGTACATACAGGTTTTGGAGCAACATATGTTGCCATCCAAGCAACGTTACCATGGACGCCCCTGCTTATTTCAGCAAGACAATGCCAAGCCACATGTTACATCAACGTGGCTTCATAAGAGTGCGGGTACTAGACTGGCCTGCCTGTAGTCCAGACCTGCCTCCCATTGAAAATGTGTGGCGCATTATGAAGCCTAAAATACCACAACGGAGACCCCCGGACTGTTGAACAACTTAAGCTGTACATCAAGCAAGAATGGGAAAGAATTCCACCTGAGAAGCTTCAAAAATGTGTCTCCTCAGTTCCTAAACGTTTACTGAGTGTTGTTAAAAGGAAAGGCCATGTAACACAGTGGTGAACATGCCCTTTCCCAACTACTTTGGCACGTGTTGCAGCCATGAAATTCTAAGTTAATTATTATTTGCAAAAAAAAAATAAAGTTTATGAGTTTGAACATCAAATATCAAATATCTTGTCTTTGTAGTGCATTCAATTGAATATGTGTTGAAAATGATTTGCAAATCATTGTATTCCGTTTATATTTACATCTAACACAATTTCCCAACTCATATGGAAACAGGGTTTGTATTATATCTTTAAATTCAAATATCAAAAATCATTAATGTGTTTTTATTTTATTAATATTTTGTCGCTTGAATGCATTGAGAAATGCATGGAGAAATATATTTATTTAATTTTGTTTATTTAAAAATATATACTTTCCCACATGCTGAAATGTTATTATCATGCACAGCCTGGACATTTTTTATATTCTATTTTTTTCATTTTGTATTTTTATTTTCACACCTTTTGTCGCTTCATTGTACTGAATGCATCAAGAAACTGTGCCATTGTGCCCAGATAAAACATATTAATTATTTTGTATTTTTATCTGCCAAATTGTTCCAGTACACATTTCGCGGAATTAATTTCTGTATTTTCTTTGCAGCAAAATCATTTTAGTCCACATTGTTGTAAAAATATTTGATTTGATATAAAACAATTGTACACATGTCAAATTAATGTGAAATATATTTATCATTTTAGGGCATTTGTTTTGTATTTTTGTTAATAGCCTAACTTTTATTTATGCCATGGGCACTAATACACCCCCATGCCATCACAGATGCTGCCTTTTACACTTTGACCCTAGAACAGTCCAAATGGTTATTTTCCTCTTTCCACAGTTTCCAAAAACAATTTGAAATGTGGACTTGTCAGACCACAGAACACTTTTCCACTTTGCATCAGTCCATCTTAGATGAGCTCGGGCCCAGCGAAGCGTTTCTGGGTGTTGTTGATAAATGGCTTTGGCTTTGCATAGTAGTTTTAACTTTCACTTACAGATGTAGCGACCAACTGTAGTTACTGACAGTGGTTTTCTGAAGTGGTCCTGAGCCCATGTGGCGATATCCTTTACACACTGATGTGGCTTTTTGATGGTTTTCGGCCTTGCAGTGATTTCTCCAGATTCTCTGAACCTTTTGATGATATTACAGAGCGTAGATGGTGAAATCCCTAAATTCCTTGCAATAGCTGGTTGAGAAATGTTGTTCTTAAACAATTTGCTCAGGCATTTGTTGACAAAGTGGTGACCCTCGCCCCATCCTTGTTTGTGAATGACTGAGCATTTCATGGAAGCTGCTTTTATACCCAATCATGGCACCCACCTGTTCCCAATTAGCCTGTTCACCTGTGGGATGTTCCAAATAAGAGCATTCCTCAACTTTCTCACTCTTTTTTGCCACTTGTGCCAGCTTTTTTGAAACATGTTGCAGGCATCAAATTCCAAATGAGCAAATATTTGCAAAAAATAACAACGTTTACTGGTTTGAACGTTAAGTATCTTGTCTTTGCAGTCTATTCAATTGCATATAAGTTGAAAGGGATTTGCAAATCATTGTATTCTCTTTTTATTTACCATTTACACAACGTGACAACTTCACTGCTTTTGGCTTTTGTAGTTTGTTATTTCAAATTAACATGAGTTTGAATCCATTCAGAGGTGAAGTTATGCTTAGCTGACAATATGTTCTGCGTGGATAAGGTGGCGACTTGTCCAGGGTGTACCCCGCCTTCCGCCCGAGGGCAGCTGGGATGGGCTCCAGCACCCACCGCTACCCCGAGAGGGACAAGCGGTAGAAAATGGATGGGTAGATGTTCTGCATATTTACCATTATACTTATTGTGGGCTATTATTACATAGTTTTGTATTTGTTAGTCTATTGTTTTTTTACACGTCTTGCTTAAATGAGCTTGAGTGCACTGACAAACTGCTATAAGGTCAGATGTTTAGAACTCTTAGTTTTTATAATATTTAGTTTTTTGTGTATATTTAGCAGATAATTATTTTTGAATAGTATTTGGATTTTTTGTATAAATGTATGTGTTTTTGCAGAATAAAATTAGAGCTTTAAAATACATGTTCCTAGTTTTGTGTTCATTTGTGGATGCTTGATTTAGAATTGACGGGTTTAAAAATGAGGAAGCTTCAGTGACTGAAAACATGAGTTGGGTATTATTCCCTCGCAAAAAGACGACATGATGAGGAGTATGGAGATCCAGGTGATCTCCTGTCAGCCTGCAGCTCACCTCGCTCTCCCACCTCCTTGCTTACGAACCGCCGCGCTCTCCTGATGCTCTCGCTGTCCGTCACGTCCAAGATGAGGGTCTTCAGCCTGGGGGAGGCCGAGCTCGCCAAATCTGCCGCTCCTTTCTGGGTGAGACAGGCCGCTATGACGCAGAAGCCTTTGAGGTCCAGCTGCCTGGCCAGCAGATTGCCAAAGCCACTGTCACAGCCTGTGATGAACACCTGCTTGAGGCTGAAGGTGTCCACTTCGTAGGAGTCTCTGATGTACCACCAAGTGGACAACAGAGCGGCCACAAGTAGGGCAAAGGTCAAAACCGGATGTGACACCAGGGCCTGAAACAAATAACGGATGAATAAACAAAATATTTAATGTAGATGTAGACAGAATATGTTCCATACCTCCAGGAGATGTAATGTCAGTCCTTCAGTGCCCTGAGGAGATAAATGACACCATGTTTTTGTTGCAATGTTTCTAATAATTATTCTAAAAAGGCAAATAAATACATTATTAATAAGCACGTCTTCTAAAACAGTGATTCTCAAACTGTGGCACATGTACCACTCGCACTTGATTAGAGTACAGTGTTTTATTTTCCTGTATTTAAACTGTGTAATGTTCCAGTGGCCAAAAATATTGAATATTTTGTTGAATAAAACCTCTGCCTTGTTTTTAATACAAACCCCAAAAGCAGTGAAGTTGTCGCGTTGTGTAAATGGTAAATAAAAAGAGAATACAATGATTTGCAAATCCTTTTCAACTTATATTCAATTGAATAGACTGCAAAGACAACATATTTTATGTTCACACTGAGAAACATTATGTTTTGTGCAAATAATCATGAACTTAGAATTTAATGGCAGCAACACATTGCAAAAAAGGCATTTTTACCACTGTGTTACATGGCCTTTCCTTTTAACAACACTCAGTAAAGGTTTGGGAACTGAGGAGACACATTTTTGAAGTGGAATTCTTCCCCCTTCTTGCTTGATGTACAGCTTAAGTTGTTCAACAGTCTCCCTTCTGATATTTTAGCCTTCATATTGCACCACACATTTTCAATGGGAGAACATAGTGTATGTAAACATAATGCCAGGAGTACACACAAAAACCTTATTTAAATAAGGTGGTCTGCACCTGTTATCTTAGTAGATCACACACAATTTAATAGTTATTTTTTGCAAATATTAGCTCATTTGGAATTTGATGCCTGCAACGTAACAGTTGGTCGCTACATCTGTAAGTGCAAGTTAAAACTCTACCATGCAAAGCCAAAGCCATTTATCAGCAACACCGAGAAACACCGCCGGCTTCACTGGGCCCGAGCTCATCTAAGATGGACTGATACAAAGTGGAAAAGTGTTCTGTGGTCTGACGAGTCCACATTTCAAATAGTTTTTGGAAACTGTGGACGTCGTGTCCTCCGGACCAAAGAGGAAAAGAACCATCTGGATTGTTCTAGGCGCAAAGTGTAAAAGCCAGCATCTGTGATGGTATGGGGGTGTATTAGTGCCCAAGACATGGGTAACTTACACGTCTGTGAAGGCACCATTAATGCTGAAAGGTACATACAGGTTTTGGAGCGACATATGTTGCCATCCAAGCTGATTGATTGATTGATTGAGACTTTTATTAGTAGGTTGCACAGTGAAGTACATATTCCGTACAATTGACCACTAAATGGTAACACCCGAATAAGTTTTTCAACTTGTTTAAATCGGGGTCAACTTGTTTAAGTCGGGGTCCATTGATTCATGATACAGATATATACTATCATATATACTATCATCATAATACAGTCATCACACAAGATAATCACATAGAATTATTTACATTATTTACAATCAGGGGTGTGGAGGGGGGAGGGGGGGGGATATGGACAGCAAGTAGTGGACATAGAGAGAGCGAGAGAGAGAGAGAGAGAGAGAGAGAGAGAGAGAGAGAGAGAGAGAGATCAGAAGGCATAAGAAAAAATATCTGCATTTGATTGTTTACATTTGATTATTAGAATTTGATTATTAGCAATCCGGGGAGGGTGTTAGTTTAGGGTTGTAGCTGCCTGGAGGTGAACTTTTATTGTGGTTTTGAAGGAGGATAGAGACGCCCTTTCTTTTATACCTGTTGGAAGCGCATTCCACATTGATGTGGCATAGAAAGAGAATGAGTTAAGACCTTTGTTCGTTCGGAATCTGGGTTTAATGTGGTTAGTGGAGCTCCCCCTGGTGTTGTGGTTATGGTGGTCATTTACTTTAAGGAAGTAGTTTGACATAAACTTCGGTATCAGGGAGGTGTAGTGGATTTTATAGACTAGACTCAGTGCAAGTTGTTTAACCCTGTCCTCCACCTTGAGCCAGCCCACTTTGGAGAAGTGGGTAGGAGTGAGGTGTGATCTGGGGTGGAGGTCTAGAAGTAACCTGACTAGCTTGTTCTGAGATGTTTGGAGTTTAGATTTGAGGGTTTTGGAGGTGCTAGGGTACCAGGAGGTGCATGCGTAATCGAAAAAGGGTTGAACGAGAGTTCCCGCCAGAATCCTCATGGTGCTTTTGTTGACCAGAGAGGAGATTCTGTAGAGAAATCTCATTCGTTGGTTAACCTTTCTGATTACCTTGGTTGCCATTTTATCACAGGAAAGGTTAGCCTCTAGAATGGAACCTAGGTAGGTGACCTCATCTTTCCTGGTGATAACAATGTCACCCACTTTTATAGTGAAGTCATTGACTTTCTTAAGGTTGATGTGGGACCCAAACAGGATGAATTCCGTTTTACCCAAGTGTATGGATAGCTTGTTGTCAGCGAGCCAGGTGCAAGTTCTACAGAGCTCAGCACTGAGGATTTTCTCCACCTGTGACTTGTCCTTGTCGGATACCAGCAGGGCAGAGTCATCCGCAAACAAAAACAATTCACAGTCGCATGCTGATGACATGTCGTTTATGTATATTAGGAACAGTAAAGGTCCCAATATACTGCCTTGGGGGACTCCACAGCTCACAGAGAGAGGGGGGGGGGGGGGGGGGGAACACGGTGCCGTTCACCTCTACCACCTGCTCCCTCCCCTCCAAGTAAGATTGCATCCAGCTCCATGAGGTTTTGTTAAATCCGATTGCTCTGAGCTTATCCAACAGTAGAGCGTGGTTAACGGTGTCAAAGGCCTTCTGAAGGTCCAGCATGACCATGCCGCAGTATTTGCCCGCGTCCACCTCATGTTTGATGTGGTCGGTCAGATAGAGAAGGCATGTGTCAGTGGAGTGGTTAGTTCTGAAGCCGGATTGGAATTTGTACATGAGTTTATTAGTGGCAAGGTAACTATCAACCTGTTCATAAACTATTTTCTCCATTACTTTCGAAATAGAACTGAGAATAGAAACAGGTCGGTAGTTGCCAGGTTCCAATTTGCTTCCTTTTTTAAAGAGGGGAGTTACTCTTGCTATCTTAAAATCTTTTGGTACTTGGCATTGTGTAATTGATAGGTTTATTATGTGCGTGATGATCGGGGCAATGATGGAGGCAGAGTCCCTGAGGAATCTGGAGGGAATATTATCAAGGCCGGTGGCCTTGTTAGGGTGGAGCGCGCTCAATTTTTTAAACACCTCATCAGCTGTGACCATTTCTAATTTGAAATCATCGTTGGATACTCCTAGCTTTCTGTAGAAGGCTTTAATGTGTTCTACACCAAAGCGACCAGAGTGGTGGGACAGCTTGTTGACAAGAGTTGCAGCTATGCTGGTGAAAAAGATGTTAAGTCTGCTAGCTACCTCCATTTTGTCTGTAATGAGGGAGTCACTCTCCTTGATGCTGATGTTGGTGAGTCTGGTTTTAAGTTTCTGGCTGCAACCAGGAAGCTGGTTGTTGAGAATTTTCCAGAGCTCACGTGGCTTATTTGTGTTTTCCTCTATTTTGTCATTAATGTAATTTTTTTTTAAGGATTTAGTCAGGTTGGTTGAATTATTTCTTAATTTATTGCATTGCTTTTTGAGAGTTGAAAGGAGTAATTTGAGGTTGATATTATTGGGTTGTTTATCTACTTCTGTTTTACATTTTTGTATTCAGAGTATTTTCTGTCTCTGTCTTTTATGGCAGCTAATAGGTCCGGATTCATCCATGGTTCCGAGCGGGCTTTGATCCTGACTGTTTTCACGGGAGCCGTGTCATTTAGTATCTTTAGGAACGCCGTTTTGAAGCGATCCCAAGCAACATCGACCAGGTTGCTCGCGAGCACAGGGGACCAGTCCCACTCATCTAATTTTAAATTGAAATTCTCATTGGAGTATTTTTTGAGGGATCTGGATTGGGCTGTTATGTGGCCATTGGCTTTGGGTTTAGCTATTTTGCGGGTGCAGAAGGTTAGATAGTGGTCGCTAAGACCACAGATCATGACCCCAATATTTTTTATTTTAGGCCGGCCTGAAGTGAGAATGAGATCTATGGTTGATTGGGTGGAATCACACACCCCACAACGTTATCATGGACGCCCCTGCTTATTTCAGCAAGACAATGCCAAGCCACTTGTTACAACAGCGTGGCTTCATAGTAAAAGAGTGCAGGTACTAGACTGGCCTGCCTGTAGTCCAGACATTGAAAATGTGTGGTGCAATATGAAGGCTAAAATATCAGAAGGGAGACTGTTGAACAACTTAAGCTGTACATCAAGCAAGAAGGGGGAAGAATTCCACTTCAAAAATGTGTCTCCTCAGTTCCCAAACCTTTACTGAGTGTTGTTAAAAGGAAAGGCCATGTAACAGTGGTAAAAATGCCTTTTTTGCAAAGGTTTGCTGCCATTATATTTCTAAGTTCATGATTATTTGCAAAAAATAAAGTTTCTCAGTGTGAACATGAAATATCTTGTCTTTGCAGTCTATTCAATTGAATATAAGTTGAAAAGGATTTGCAAATCATTGTATTCTCTTTTTATTTACCATTTACACAACGTGACACCTTCACTGCTTTTGGCTTTTGTAAATAGTTAGGTCTACTACGCTACTGTATTTTAATGTGGGTCATTACAGTGGAACTGGAGCCAAGTTTTTTCTGAGGTGGTACTTGGTGAAAAAAGTTTGAGAACCACTGTTCTGAAAATATATACAGTATTTAGAGTAGTCAGTGTACAGTTTGTATTGCAGTATAGATTTACTATACACAGTCATTATTGTACAAATAGCATTTAACAACACAAGTCAGTAGTAAGATCACGGTGTCTGGCCCAGTCATGTCACTTGGTAGCTTGGTGAGCTGCATGAGTTCATTGGGGAGCTGTGGTTTATTAAAAGGGACAACATAAATTTCAACATTTTGTTTGCTTTTTAGGCTATTTAAACTTTGCGGCTTAAAAATTGTACACAGACTACTCTAATTCATATCCAAGTTTCATTTTTATTGCATTTTTGGTTCCTCAGAAAGGAAATCTTTTTGCAGAAGGGAAAACAGCACAGCTCAGTGGCTGCAAAACGTACTGCACAACAAACTGAAAAAAATACCACTTATTTGGCACAAACTGCAATCAAGAACAAGTAGTAAAAGTAGAAGAGCAGTTGCAAAGTTAAAATATTGTGTATGTCCTTTAAATATGTAAGTTATAATAAACATTGTCATCAATGTTAATATAAAATACATCTAGTTCAATAAGGTTGCTTGAATCAAATTGAGAATGTCTAAGCCTTTACTTTCACCCCCCATCAAAAATACAAAATGGTTTGTTATTTTTTTCACTAATGCAGCAAACCAAACTTAGAACACTTAACTCAGCACAGAAGTCATAACTAAAGCTCACATTGAAGCATTCACACACAGCACTGACATTTTGGAAGAAGTACAAATATAACATACTCGTGACACCGCAGGAGAAAATTATGTACACATTTCTCTTTTGACTCTCATTGCACATAACAATGGTGCGTTCAAGGACCCTTGATTAAAGTTAGAAACAGAGGCGTCACTACTTTTTAAAGACAGGGGAGAATTGCACTAAAATGATCATAATAAAAAATATGTATTATGATTGACATAATCCACTGATGATAGTAGATTATCTATATTTTACTCTCTGAAGAACACTTGACACATTTATAGTCATATTTAAGTGAATAATAATAGTTTATAAGATTATTTTAAATCATATTCTGGCCACTTTATATTGAATTTTTTTTTTTTTAAACAAAATCTATTTAGGGGGTTATCTCTGTATGTTAATCCCATCTATTTGGAGTCAAAAACCTAATTAAGCTTTTTACATGCATTTTAAAGAGTTGCTTTCAACCAAATCCATTGAATGTATGTAAACATATAGTGTGTGTCTACGGGGTGGCAACGTTTGGGTTTAGGGGGGATGGGGAAGGAGTTTTGTGTATGGGGGCCCAGAATTTGCTGCTACGCCCCTATCAAGTACACTAAAGAAAAGTAAACGCAGCTAAACAAAGTCACTTTCCTGCATATTTGTAAAACCTGCTTGTCACTCACTCAGTGTGGCAACTTGATCGTATGCTGATAAAAGTCTTATCAAGCGATCATCAGACAAGGAAAACTACCGTTAAAAAAGTAAAACAACCTACCATGTTTACAGAAGCTGAAGCGTGGATGTGGTCTTCATCAGGAACATCCAGCGAATGCACATTAGATGCCTTCAGTTTGACAAACATGGGATTACGTAAGACACAATATTGCACATGCATGCAGATAACGAACACAGAAACACTGACCACCTGAAAAAGGGACTTTAATTCCTGGAGAGGAGAAACTAAATGTACACATTGACATACTGTGTTCTGAACTGATGATATTAACACAAAAAGAATGTGTCAATTATAAATGCTGTGGAGTGTGGTAGTTGTGAGACCTTTCACTCTTCTTCCTCACGGAGTCAAAGTCCATGAAGAAGAAAAGCGAGTTGAAGATTAAACCCTTAAGCAGCAACACTAAAGTCCCACTTAATAAAAGTCAGCTGTTTGGTCAGAGCGAATTTGGACACAGATGTATTTCAAACTACTAAGTTATCATTATGAGACAAGATGGATGACATTTTGAACACAATTACAACAGAGAGGCTTTAGGCTTGGGGGTGAACTTAATGAAGAACCTGTCTGCCATGAAGGACGGCATGTAGGACATCGGCAGCCAAAAGAACTTGGCGTCCCATCCGGGCGAGTAGCGAGTGCGAGGGTGCATGGCAGCGATGGCGTGCTCCATGCAGCCCACCACCTTCATCAGATCGCCGTCTGTCAGCATCGTAAAACTTTTGTACGTGGTTTTCAACGCTGAAACACAAACAAAGAACACGCCTCATTGAGTTGGAATGTTTTCAATGTGTACTGTTTTTTTTAACTATAAGGCGCACTTAAAATCCTTTCATTATCTCAAAACTCAACAGTGCGCTTTATAACCCGGTGAACTAATGTACTGAATAATTTGGGTTTTGCTTACCGACCTTGAAGCTATTTTATTTGGTACAAGATGAAAGGATAGGGGTGACCAGTAGATGGCAGTCACACATAAGAGATACGTGTAGGCTGCAATATGACTCAAGTAAAAAACACCAACATTTTATATGTTCCACTGAAAATATAGAACATTACACACGGCGCTCAAAAATCTATCAAAATGTTTTAGTAGGACTTTGGTAAGCTATGAAGCCACACCGCTTGATGGATTGTACTGTGCTTCAACATAGGAGTATTATTATGGTGTGTGTATAAGGTAAGACATTATCTGGTGTTTTGTTTCGCAATATTATGCAAAAGCAACTTTTCTTTCCTTCTGGTACCTGCTTATCTGTGTTTGGGATCTGCATAAGTCCTGAAAATTTGCACAGGTCCGCCTTTGTAGTCCGTGCTGACACCTTGGTCGATAAGTTTCTTCTTTTTCTTTATCTTCTTGTTATGTGACATTCATCCTCCACTGTTGCCATTTCTAATATAAAGTAGTGTAAAGTTCTTACTTATATCTGTCAGTAAACTCACCATGAAAGCACTAAAACATACCGTAGTGAGTTTATATTATTCACCCAAGGAACTTTAATTATTAGAGAGTTCCAGTGGGACGGTTTATCACGGGACACATTTTGGGTGTTGTTGCACTAGTGAGCCACGGATGAGGAGATGCTGCTCCGTTATTGATTGAATATACTTGATATATCGCGGGATTGTCTCTGTGCGATATAGAAAATGACTATTTCGTGAGTATTGGAGTATACGTTCTCACACAGTTGTTTTTAGCTGCGGGCATTACAATATTGGCTTTTATCACTCTTTTTTTGTCTCTCCTTCTCACAGAGACATAAAACAAGCGCACCTTCTTACATACATCACATACTGTCGCGTATGCAACGTCATACGCTCTCGCAGAGCAGAGACCCTATGACCTATGACCCCAACTAGCTTTTACAACTTTTCAAAGAATTTTATGACCAAGTTGTAAGAAACTCACACTTTTCCAAAAACTCTTGTCCATAGTCTTCCTTGACGTCCTGAGGCAGCCTGGCCCACAGCTTCTTCAGGTTGTTGTTCACCAGCTCCACGTCGCTGACCTTGGTTTTGAAGAAGCCAGGCTCGATGCACGCCACCTTGACTCCAAAGGGCGCCATGTTCAAACTGCAGCACAGAAGTGGTGGCTGCAGTTAGAAGGCGGCGGCATCAAACCTGTGCTGCTTAGCTCACCGCAGGCTGTCGTTGAAGGCCTCCACGCCGTACTTGGACACGCAGTACGGGCCGCCGAATGGACAGATACGTCCGAACACGCTGGCCACGTTGACCACTCTGCCTCGGGCCTTCTTGACGAGGGGGAGCACGCTCAGGGTGACGTCGATCACGCCCAGCAGATTGACGGCCAGCATGCCTTTGTAGTGATCAATAGTGAGCCACTCTGTAGGACCTGATGGCACGGACACGCCCGCATTGTTGACCACAGCCCAGAGTCCTGCAAACACACAACACCCACATACTGGCCTGAATGATACTGACAATACATCAACCATAGTCATAATACATCAATACATCAAACACACAACACCCACATACTGGCCTGAATGATACTGACAATACATCAACCATAGTCATAATTAGAGATGTCCAATAATATGTTTTAAAATGTAATATCGGAAATTATCGGTATCGTTTTTTTATTATCGGTATCGTATTTGTATTTTTTTATTAAATCAACATAAAAAACACAAGATTCACTTACAATTAGTGCACCAACCCAACAAACCTCCCTCCCCCATCTGCAAGGGATACAGTCCGTAAGCACACATGATTGTGCGTGCTGCTGGTCCACTAATAGTTCTAACCTTCAACAGTTAATTTGACTCATTTTCATTAAAGGCCTACTGAAACCCACTACTACTGACCACGCAGTCTGATAGTTTATATATCAATGATGAAATCTTAACATTGCAATACATGCCAATACGGCCGGGTTAACTTATAAAGTGCAATTTTAAATTTCCCTCCACACTTCCTGTTGAAAACGTTTTTTTATGCTGACGTATGCGCGTGACGTCAAGGGTTGGTACGGAAGTATACGGACCCATTGAATCCTTTACAAAAAACTCTGTTTTCATCTCAAAATTCCACAGTATTCTGGACATCTGTGTTCGTGAATCTTTTGCAATTTGTTTAATAAACAATGGAGACTGCAAATAAGAAAGTTGTAGGTGGATCGGTGTATTAGCGGCGGACTACAGCAACACAACCAGGAGGACTGAGAGATGGATAGCAGACGCGCAAGCCGCCGAACTCACCTTAACTTCCTCCGTCTCCGGGCCGCCAACCGCATCTGTGATCGGGTGAAGTCCTTCATCGCACCGTCGATCGCTGGAACGCAGGTGAGCACAGGTGTTGATGAGCAGATGAGGGCTGGCTGGCATAGGTGGAGAGCTAATGTTTTTAGCATAGCTCTGTGAGGTCCGGTTGCTAAGTTACCTTCAATGGCGTCGTATAATCGTCGTATAGTCATAATACATCAATACATCAAACACACACCACCCACATACTGGCCTGAATGATACTGACAATACATCAACCATAGTCATAATACATCAAACACACAACACCCACATACTGGCCTGAATGAAACTGACAATACATCAACCATAGTCACAAAAACTGCAGTTATGGATTTTTTGAATAAGCTCCATCAGTTTGTTTGATTAATGGGATAAAACACACTTATTGCCTCAATGCATATCTTAGGGAATATAGTTGACAAACTAAAAACCTTCATACTTTTTGGGAACAAATGCACATTATCAACATTAAAAATTGCACTCTTAACATGTGTACATTAGCAGAAAAAAAGTTTTAAAAAAAGATCTCCACCTTTCACAGACCACAGCACCACACACCTGCTCTCTACACACCCGCTCTCTACACACCCGCTCTCTACACCAGAACTTCAACCTTTTCCAGGCAAGGACTCCCTAAGTGATGGATTATATATCATGCGTGAAATGATCATTGTAAAGGTGTGCAATATTCAAATAATAACAACATTGTGCCGCTAATAGCTAGCTGCCAACTGGTGCACGAATTATTAGTTGACAACTAAAGCGGTAGGTTGTGAGTTCAAACCCCAGCCGAGTCATACCAAAGACTATAAAAATGGGATCCATTACCTCCCTGCTTGGCACTCAGCATCAAGGCTTGGAATTGGGGGTTAAATCACCAAAAATGATTCCCGGGTGCGGCCGCCGCTGCTGCTCGCTGCTCCCCTTACCTCCCAGGGGTGATCAAGGGTGATGGGTCAAATGCAGAGAATAATTTTACCACACCTAGTGTGTGTGACAATCATTGGTATTTTTTTTTTTTAAAGCGTTAATCGCAAGCTGGCAACTAGAGCACTAATCGCTAGCTGAAAATTAGCGCACCAGATCGTTGGTGGCACCTAACGCGTTAATCACTAGCTGGCAACTAGCACGCTAATGGGTAGCTGGCAACTAATGCGCCTATCGCTAGCCAGCGACTAGCTGACAACAGCTGGTAACTAACGCGTCAATGGCTAGCTAACAACTGCCGTACCAATCACCAGCTGAAAACTAGGGCTTTAATAGCTAGCTGACAACTAGCGTGCTAATCGTTAGCTGTCAACTAGAACGCTAATTGCTAGCTAAAAACTAATGCATCAATCGCTAGCTAACAACTCACTTGCTAATCACTAGATGGCAACTAGAACGCTAATTGTTAGCTGGCAAATCAACTTCTAATTGCTAACTGACAACTAATGTGCTAACTGCCAGCTGGCAACTGGAGCATTAATCGTTAGTTGGCAACTAGAGTGCTAATTGTTAGCTGACAACTAGCACGCTGATCACTAGCTGGCAACTAAAGCACTAATCGTTAGCTGGCAACTAGAGCACTAACCGCTAGCTGACAACTAAGCCACTAATCGCTAGCTCTTTTAAATGCTAACATGATTATGACAATACAAATTACTTTTCATGTTATTTGTTATTATTAAATCACATTCACATGTGTATTTAAAGAAATTTACATTTGGAGAAAAGTTGCATAGGATTTGCAAATCATTGTATTCTCTTTTTATTTACCATTTACACAACGTGACAACTTCACTGCTTTTGGGGTTTGTACACATAATAAACAACACCAACTGTACAAAAGCGATATAATATAATAAGAAAACAATAGAATGGGTATACTACAAAATAAAATGTATTACAAGAATTCGCAGGGTTTGTTTCTCATATGTTCACATATTTCTCACACACACACTCAAAAGGTAACTTAGTAGAAACCAACGGCAACAATTACAAAATAAATACATGGCATGACACAAAACTGCCTTGGAACTTTTGGTACTTAGTACTATCTTGCTTTGTGCTAGCATGCTAATTGTTAGCACATTAGCATTCCCTTTTTAAAAATAGTTTAAGGCCGGGCCCATTACGTGAACGCCACCGTAGGGGCTTCAGCGCTACTCAGTTGCATAAACTCTTTTGCCACTTGTGGGAGTAATGGCTTAGGGTTGGTTGGTTGTGAGGATCATTTCTAATTGATGAGGTTTAAATGATGAATGATGTTATTAATAATACATTATGTTTGCTAAGACTAACACAGGACATGAGGACCCTACAGTACTACCAACCATCTTGCAGGGATGGGACTCTTTCAACAACTCACGATTCCATTGCGATTCTCAGGGTGTGGATTGATTCAGAGTCAATTCAAACCGGTTCCTCGTAATATTTGGTATAAAACCTTTCTAAAGCCGGGTCCAAAAGCCCCTATCGACTGCTGCTGTTTGAAGCGAAGCGATAAGGGATAAGATCACCTAAAAATCATATTTTTTTTCAATGTATTCTTAAAAAATGTATGAATAAAAAAATACAAAATAAAATATAAATGTTAAAATATTATGAATCGATTGAGAATCCAAATACATAAGAATTTGAATACATTTTTTGAGCAACCCTACTATCTTGTCTGGTGCTAGCATGCAAACTATTAACCTTTATTCTATTCTACTTGTCTAAAGAAGGACATGTTGCGACATGTCTCCAAACTGATCTTGGGAAGAGCTGGATGAAGTAGCTAAGGAGAGGGAAGTCTGGGCTTCTCTGCTTAGGCTGCTGCCCCCGGATAAGCGGAAGAAGATTGATAGATAGAAAGTCACTTACCTTAATTTATTACCCATGCAGTCATTTTGATTCAATCATTTTTTAACTGTTCTTGGTAACCTTAACCCTAAAAAGTACAGGACTTCAACAAATCGAACAAAATATAAACATTTTCCCACAAATGACAGCGTCAAGAGATGCCTGGAAAAAGATTGAATAGGCGTAAATGAGGATTGGCCAAAATGTGTGAGGAAGTTGCAGGCATTGGATGAAGGTGTAGGGCCACACAAAATCCACATGGATTGGTTGAATTTACGTTTTAGGTAATTGACGCGATCAGAACATCTGGAATTACTAAAAGGTCTGTTCAGTAGACACTGTAGAATATGTCAAATAGGTCACAACATCAAATAAATTAGAGGCAGTCAGCACTTGGCCATGCACTGACATTAAGGTGGAATATTTTACTCAATACCTGTGCAGGTGTGGACAACATTGCCTAAAGCTAAATATTAGACCAACCAATCCAGTAAGACACTGTTAAATGAATACCTCCCAGACTCAGTGTCTTCATGAAGACAGAAAAAGTGACAGTGCTCATGTGTTGAATCTTATGAGGGTGTGCTGATAACGTTGAGTCACTTTACCTTTCTGTCCCACCAGAGTCTTTATGAGAGCTGCGGCTTCTCCGACACTGGCCGAGTTGCTGACGTCCACGTGTAGCGTTGTCAGTCTGTCAGAGGACACCTTCTTCAGGTCATCTTCACCTTTCTCTGTGTAACAACCTGCAATGACACGGAAGCCCAGCTTGTCCAGGTGCTTGGCCAGGACCTGACCAAAGCCAGAGTCACAGCCGGTGATGTAGACATGAAGGTCTCCCTTGTTTGACACTCGTTTGGACTCCATCAACCATCTGTACATAAGCCACAGGGCCACCAGCCCCGCAATGTGCAGGAACATTGCTGTATAGAAGAAGGAAAACAAATACAAATGAAGAAGCAACCACAGCAGCTTACATCATCTTTCATCACCAGATAACTCCTGTCATATGGCAGCACTTTCAATAGCATTTTTGTGGTGGACTCTAAAAAATAGCATAGTGTTACTGTCAACTAGAGTACAGGTGGATCACTTCTAGCTCACAGACCACAGCTGCCCCGAGAAATATTTCAACCGCCACTGTGCCAATGTACATGCTAAATGTACATTCTGATAGCATGGCCAGCTTCCTAAATTAAGGAGAACTAGAACTAGTTGACATCGGTATCAAAGACATTAATGCATACATACACATATATATATATGTATATATATATATATATATATATGTATATATATATATATATATATATATATATACACTACCGTTCAAAAGTTTGGGGTCACATTGAAATGTTCTTATTTTTGAAGGAAAAGCACTACTTTTCAATGAAGATAACTTTAAACTAGTCTTAACTTTAAAGAAATACACTCTATACATTGCTAATGTGGTAAATGACTATTCTAGCTGCAAATGTCTGGTTTTTGGTGCAATATCTACATAGGTGTATGGAGGCCCTTTTCCAGCAACTATCACTCCAGTGTTCTAATGGTACAAAGTGTTTGCTCATTGGCTCAGAAGGCTAATTGATGATTAGAAAACCCTTGTGCAATCATGTTCACACATCTGAAAACAGTTTAGCTCGTTACAGAAGCTACAAAACTGACCTTCCTTTGAGCAGATTGAGTTTCTGGAGCATCACATTTGTGGGGTCAATTAAACGCTCAAAATGGCCAGAAAAAGAGAACTTTCATCTGAAACTCGACAGTCTATTCTTGTTCTTAGAAATGAAGGCTATTCCACAAAATTGTTTGGGTGACCCCAAACTTTTGAACGGTAGTGTATATATATATATATATATATATATATATATATATATATATATATATATATATATATATATATATATATATATATACATATATATATATATATATTAGGGCTGCAACTAACGATTAATTTGATAATCGATTAATCTGTTGATTATTACTTCGATTAATCGATTAATAATCGGATAAAAGAGACAAACTACATTTCTATCCTTTCCAGTATTTTATTGGAAAAAAAACCAGCATACTGGCACCATACTTATTTTGATTATTGTTTCTCAGCTGTTTGTAAATGTTGCAGTTTATAAATAAAGATTAATTTAAAAAAAAAAAAAAAAAAAATTTTATTTTTTTTTAAAAGCCTCTGCGCATGCGCATAGCATAGATCCAACAAATCGATGACTTAATTAATCGGCAACTATTTTTATAATCAATTTTAATCGATTAGTTGTTGCAGCCCTAATATATATACATACATACATATATACATACATACATACATACACATACATACATACATATACATATATATTAGGGGTGTGGGGAAAAATCGATTCGAATTCGAATCGCGATTCTCACGTTGTGCGATTCAGAATCGATTCTCATTTTTAAAAAAAAATCGATTTTTTTTTTTTTTTAATTAATCAATCCAACAAAACAATACACAGCAATACCATAACAATGCAATCCAATTCCAAAACCAAACCCGACCCAGCAACACCCAGAACTGCAAGAAACAGAGCAATTGAGATAAGGCTGAAACGACGCGTCGACGTAGTCGACGTCATCGGTTACGTAAATACGTCGACGCCGTTTTTGTGCGTCGACGCGTCGCATATTTACGTCACACTACCGTCATGGCGGACCGCAAAGCAGACGATCAAAGCAGACGATGCGAGCGGTGCAAGCGAGGGGGGAAAAGCATGCCAAAAGTGGTCAAAAGTGTGGGAGTATTTCAATAAACGGCCTAATAATGTTGTTGTATGCACACTGTGTCGAGCGGAAATGGCCTATCATAGCAGCACAACGTCAATGAACGAACATTTGAAAAGAAAACCATCAACTAGTCAATCGTCCGCGCGAGCATACGTTGTCATCATTACACAAAAACATGACTGTGTCATTTGTATCTGCTAGGGGTGTAACGGTACGTGTTTTGTATTGAACCGTTTCGGTACGGGGCTTTCGGTTCGGCACGGGGGTGTACCGAACGAGTTTCTAAGCTAAAGCTAACTTTAGCTGCTAAAGTCTTAACAAGCTGCTTCGCTCCTCTGCGTCTGTCTCAGCACGCAGCATTGTCCCACCCACACAACCATCTGATTGGTACGCACGCAGCATTGTCCCACCCACACAACCATCTGATTGGTACACACGCAGCATTGTCCCACCCACACAACCATCTGATTGGTACACACGAAGCATTATCAGCCAATCAGCAGTGTGTATTCAGAGCGCATGTAGTCAGCGCTTCAGCGTGGAGCAGATAGGTGTTTAGCAGGTGAGCATCAGGCAGCGGACTCTCCCCAAATGATAATAAACACCTCCCAGTCAACTACTAGTAACATCACTATGAGCCCGTTGACCTTCTAGAAATATAAACTGCAGCTCAGCACACTCGCAGTCCTGGCTTGAGGTGAAGGCTAATTACCTCTCGTTCCAGCCACATCGACCCCTTCAGAGCGCCCATTTTCAGCTGCTGGGAATATTGTAAACAAGAAAAGAACCAAACATGTACACATGCTAACCTTTCTTCATTACAACTGTTAGACACTCACTGGAATGAGTAGAATTGGTTATTGTGTACTGTGTTGGACTGGATGTTTATTTTGCACATTTTAAAAGCAATACTTAATGTTTACAGTGCTCCAGAATATTTAGATTGGCACTTTTTTGTATTGGATGTTTATCTTTATTTTTGAACATTTTAGCAAATAAGCAATACTTTCACTTTTGTTGAAATGTTTACACTGTTGTTACAGAATATTTCGTTTTGCACTTTTGTATTGGATGTTTATCTTTATTTTTGCACATTTTAAAGCAAAATAAGCAATACTTTTACTTTTGAAATGCTTATACTATTGCAGAATATTAAGATTTGCACTGGATGTTGACTTTTATATTTGCACATTAAAAAGCAAATAAGCTACTTTTAATTTTGTTAAATGTTAAAAGTTTTAAATGTTTACATTGTTACAGAATATTTAGTCATGTTGTTGTCAATGTTGACTGAGTGGCCATACTTCTTTTTTTTTGTAAATAAAAGCCATGCCTTTTGAAAAAACGGGCCTACATTTATTTTTTCATCTTCATTTTGAATAAAAAAAATAATCGGTAAAAGGAAAAATAATCTATAGATTAATCGAAAAAAAATAATCTATAGATTAACCGATTAATCGAAAAAATAATCTATAGATTAATCGATAGAAAAATAATCGTTAGCTGCAGCCTTAAATTGAGAGGAGACACAAACACGACACAGAACAAACCAAAAGTAGTGAAACAAAAATGAATATTATCAACAACAGTATCAATATTAGTTACAATTTCAACATAGCAGTGATTAAAAATCCCTCATTGACATTATCATTAGACATTTATAAAACATTTTTAAAAAAGAACAATAGTGTCACAGTGGCTTACACTTGCATCGCATCTTATAAGCTTGACAACACACTGTGTCCAATATTTTCACAAAGATAAAATAAGTCATATTTTTGGTTCATTTAATAATTAAAATAAATTTACATTATTGCAATCAGTTGATAAAATATTGTCCTTTACAATTATAAAAGCTTTTTACAAAAATCTACTACTCTGCTTGCATGTCAGCAGACTGGGGTAGATCCTGCTGAAATCCTATGTATTGAATGATTAGAGAATCCTTTTGAATCTTGGCAAAAATCTTAGCCACACGATTATCAAATGTAATAGGAAAATTAATTCATACTGACCAAACTGGCTTCATGGAAAGTCGTCAATCTTCAGACAATACAAGGAAATTGTTCAATGTTATTTACTATGCTAGAAGTCTCCCTTATCCCACATTGGCAGAGATTTTCTCCCGACAAACTCCCGGTATTCAGCCGGAGCTGGAGGCCACGCCCCCTCCAGCTCAATGCGGACCTGAGACTGAGTGGGGACAGCCTGTTCTCACGTCCGCTTTCCCACAATATAAACAGCTTGCCTAACGAATTCAAACGAATGGAAACAAGAATTTTAGTTCATCCAGGACAGTTCGAAGGGGAAGGTGTATGTTGCCTGTAAATATGTAGAACAGACTTCTCCATTGAACACGGTGGCCGAAATGATATACTCATCATGAACGGAGAAGTTAAACAGGACAATACTGCCATCTAATGGATAGCCACCGGAACACTGAAATTCAAGTATTTTTTTTATGTAAATAAAATAAATATGTATATATGTATATATATATATATATATATATATATACATATATATATATATATATATATATATATATATATATATATATATATATATATATATATATATATATATATATATATATATATATATATATATATATATATATATATATATATTAGGGCTGCAACAACTAATCGATTAAATCGATTACCAAAATAGTTGGCGATTAATTTAGTCATCGATTCGTCGGAACTATGCTATGCGCATGCGCGGAGGCTTTTTTTGGGGGGGTTATTTTTTTGTTGTTGGTTTTTTTTGTTTTATAAACCTTTATTTATAAACTGCAACATTTACAAACAGCTGAGAAACAATAATCAAAATAAGTACAAAAACAGTAGAAAACAGCGCCAGGGCGGCGCTGAGGCTACGTCTCATGAGGTGGCTTAAGCTAGCCAATGATGTGTCATGTGCAGCTCACGTGACGACGGCGTCTCCTTTGCTGGAAAAATTCGAAAAATGGCGCAGGAAAACAGTACCGATAGTTTAGCGGAGAAACATCTTGAGGTTATTGCTTCAATGGAGAAAAGTGTACGACCTAAGTCGTGAAAAGTGTTGGAACACTTCACTTTAAAGACTTCAAAGAAGAGCGTTTCCTGCAAAATGGCACGGAAGTACAACGTTGCTTCAGAAGCACCTGAAGAAGAAACATGTTGGAGCCATGGATGAAGGGAATAACTCACAGTACGTAACTTTTTAAGTCCATAGTGGCAACAAGCATTCATGAGTTCAGCTTTTTTGTGAGTAACGTTAAAGTTATGCCTTTGTTGCAACGCGGGGCTGATAATGTGTCCCCGGCACATTTGACTCCATTTTGAGAGAGAAAACGCACGGTTACCAATTTCGAAATAAACGTAACGGACAGAAATATCTCAGGTTGGTTTCATAATGGATCAATGTAGCCGGGCCGATAAAGCTATAAAAATCTATTTAGATTTGAGTGACGCTTTAGTATAACTAAAGGTTATGAAGGTGCTGGAATATTTCATGCTATTATTCAGGGGCAGCCTAAAATGAATCCTTTATTATTCACAACAGAAACGTGTACAATATCTGATTCAGTTCTGATCTGATGAGTTACATTTCTGTGTCATTATTGGTGTATGCTGCACCCCCAATGTCCACAACATGGTGCCAGTATGCTGTTTTTTTTCAATAAAATACTGGAAAGGATAGAAATCTAGTTTGTCTCTTTTATCCGATTATTAATCGATTAATCGAAGTAATAATCGACAGATTAATCGATTATCAAATTAATCGTTAGTTGCAGCCCTAATATATATATATGAAATACTCGAGTTGGTGAATTCTAGCTGTAAATAACCACGCCCCCAACCACCCCCCACCCACCCCCGACCAAGCCCCCCCCCCACCTCCTGATATTGGAGGTCTCAAGGTTGGCAAGTATGATATACACACACACATATTTTTACATACATATACATATATATACACACACATATTTTTACATACATACATACATACATACATACATACATACATACATACAAACATATATATATATATATATATATATATATATATATATATATATATATATATATATATATATATATATATATATATATATAAATATATAAATATATAAATATATATATATATATATATATATATATATATATATATATATTCACCCAAACAATTTTGTGGAATAGCCTTCATTTCTAAGAACAAGAATAGACTGTCGAGTTTCAGATGAAAGTTCTCTTTTTCTGGCCATTTTGAGCATTTAATTGACCCCACAAATGTGATGCTCCAGAAACTCAATCTGCTCATAGGAAGGTTAGTTTTGTAGCTTCTGTAACGAGCTAAACTGTTTTCAGATGTGTGAACATGATTGCACAAGGGTTTTCTAATTATCAATTAGCCTTCTGAGCCAATGAGCAAACACATTGTATCATTAGAACACTGGAGTGATAGTTGCTGGAAATGGGCCTCTATACACCTATGTAGATATTGCACCAAAAACCAGACATTTGCAGCTAGAATAGTCATTTACCACATTAGCAATGTATAGAGTGTATTTCTTTAAAGTTAAGACTAGTTTAAAGTTATCTTCATTGAAAAGTACAGTGCTTTTCCTTCAAAAATAAGGACATTTCAATGTGACCCCAAACTTTTGAACAGTAGTATATATATATATATATATATATATATATATATATATATATATATATATATATATATATATATATATATATATATATATATATATATATATATATATATATATATATACACACACATATGTATATACCAGGGGTCGGCAACCCGCGGCTCCGGAGCCGCATGCGGCTCCTTGACCACTCTGATGCGGCTCAGCTACATACATGCCAACCCCCCCGATTTTCCCAGCAGACTTATGGATCTCAGTGTCTCTCATAGATTACTCCCAGGGAAAAAATAATCCTATTTACACTCTAATTACTAAAAACAGGGCGTGCCCTAATTGCACTGCAGTAATTGTCCTCTATAGCATTTACATACAGCGTGCCAGTCCAGCCACATGTTGCATGTTGTTATTACTTGCACACACAGGAGACAGCAAAGCATACTTACTCATCAGCCACACTGCTTACACTGACGGTAGCCGTATCAAACAACTTTAACATTGTTACGTTACAAATATGCGCCACACTGTGAACCCACACCAAAAAAGAATGAAAAACACATTTCTGGAGAACATCCCACCGTAACACAACATAAACACAACATAACCATTACCCAGAATCCCATGCAGCCCTAACTCTTCCGGTCTACATTATACACCCCCGCTACCACCAAATCCCCCCACACATCAACATACAAGTTGGTTGAGCGGAAGAGTTAGGGCTGCATGGGATTCTGGGTATTCGTACCGTCAGTGTAAGATGTGTGGCTGCTGACTTAGTACGCCTTGCTGTCACTTACTTGAGCAAGCTGAAATTGCATTCTACGTGTGGTCGAGCAGGTACACTGTTAGGGCAGACTGTAGAGGGCGCCAAATGCAGTGTCATCACGCTCTGATATTCGGGAGTCTCCCGGGAAAAATGAGAGGGTTGGCAAGAATGACGCTATCAAGCGCAATTCATTCAAAACTCGCGGGCTGCACTAACATCCAATTTCCACATTAAAGTGCGTGCCGGTGCGTGCGTCGGAGACCCCTGGTTAACATAGCACAAAGCATTTAAGCTTTGTATGCGGTGTTTTTCATTTTAAATTTTTTTTTGTGGCTCCCGTTACTTTCTTTAATTTGTGAAATTTGCCAAAATGGCTCTTTGAGTGGTAAAGGTTGCCGACCCCTGGTATATACATATGTATGTATATATATATATATATATATATATATATATATATATATATATATATATATATATATATATATATATATATATATATATATATATATATATATATATATATACATATACACACACACATATGTATATATATATATATATATATATATATATATTAGGGCTGCAACAACTAATCGATTAAATCGATTAAAATCGATTATAAAAATAGTTGCCGATTAATTTGGTCATCGATTCGTTGGATCTATGCTATGCGCATGCGCAGAAGCTTTAAAAAAAAAAATTAAATTTTTTTTTTTTTTTTTTAAATAAACCTTTATTTATAAACTGCAACATGTACAAACAGCTGAGAAACAATAATCAAAATAAGTATGGTGCCAATATGCTGTTTTTTTCAATAAAATACTGGAAAGGATAGAAATGTAGTTTGTCTATTTTATCCGATTATTAATCGATTAATCGAAGTAATAATCGACAGGTTAATCGATTATCAAATTAATCGTTAGTTGCAGCCCTAATATATATATATATATATATATATATATATATATATATATATATATATGCACCTTTGTATATGTATATGTGTATGTATATATATATATATATATATATATATATATATATATATATATATATATATATATATATATATATATATATATATATATATATATATATATATATATATATATATATATATTTATAGATATATAGATATATATTTATTAAGGGTGCAACGGTACGTGTATTTGTATTGAACTGTTTCGGTACGGGGGTTTCGGTTCGGAGGTGTACCGAACGAGTTTCCACACGGACATATTAAGTAGCGTACCGCACATTGTGTAAACAATGCACACCGAGGCACAACACACGGCATGCTAGTAGCGACCGGGCTACGACAAAGCGAAAGCGGTTTGCCGAGTGTTCAGCAGCGGTAGTGTATGCTTCTGGCACCACGTCAAACATGCTAACCCGTTTGAAGCAGCACCACCCCCAAGTGAACATCGCTTCAACGACGAGAAAAACAAGCGTCGTGCAAACACAGCATCAAGCAGCCTCTCCTCGGCGAGTCAGGCAGGGCTAAAGCAATAACAAATGCCGTTGGTGTTTTTATAGCAGCAGATTTAAGACCATATTGCATTAAAAACTAGATTTTGACCCACTTCTTATTTCTGCAGACAATGTGGATAAACTGATTTTTCTGGCAAAAAACATGAAGATTGAGTGAAAGTCACTAGGGTTAAAGGCTGGGGGAGGGGAAAGAAAAGTTAATCTGAGGCTGAGTTGACTTGAAACTGTTTAATGTTGCACTTTTTATATGTAGAAGAAAAGTTTTGTCATTTTATTTAATCTGAGCAACAACTTGAGGCAGTTTAATGTTGATTAACGTTGACCCCGACTTAAAGAAGTTAAAAAACTTATTCGGGTGTTACCATTTAGTGGTCAATTGTACGTAATATGTACTGTATTGTGCAATCTACTAATAAAAGTCTCAATCAATCAATCAATCAATCAATCAAAAAATGCACTTTATATGTAGAAAGGTTTTGTTAAGAAACCATTCTGAGCCTTATCTTATTTAGTTTTTATTTTATATATGTTGACCACATTTACCCTGGCAATGGACCCTGTGTGTATATGTATGTTATTGTTATGCTTAGCACACACAGAGCTATTTCTATTTTTGGGCAGAATTATTACAGTGTTCCCAATGTTAAGAGGATAAAGCCATTGTTTACAAATTTGGTAAATAAATACCGGTAACCAAAAAATGTATATTTTGTTGTTTTCTTACTGTACCGAAAATTAACCGAACCGTGACTTCTAAACCGAGGTACGTACCAAACCGAAACAGAAACATTCTACTGTTTTTTCAACCTGCTAATTCTGTTTTGAAGACATGTGCTGCTAAAATCACTGACATGTTGGGACAGGAGCGAGCTGAATCTTGCAGTAAATACATGAAAATCGAGCTCCTGTCATACAGTAATGTTTCACTAGCATCAGCATTGTGCTTCTTTAATATTCTTGACTACCATTCAGTGAATTGTAAAATATGGCATTTGCATTATACACAACATGTGGTCACATTCAATTTGCATTACACTCAACATGGGGTCACATTAAATGTGGCACCAGATAAAATAACAGTCCTCTAAGGCAGTATTTTTCAACCTTTTTTGAGCCAAGGCATATTTTTTGCGTTGAAAAAATCCGGAGGCACACCACCAGCAGAAATCATTAAAAAACTAAACTCAGTTGACAGTAAAAAGTCGTTGTCGCAATTGTTGGATATGAATTTAAAGCATAACCAAGCATGCATCACTATAGCTCTTGTCTCAAAGTAGGTGTACTGTCACCTCCTGTCACATCACACCCTGACTTATTTGGACTTTTTTGCTGTTTTCCTGTGTGTATTGTTTTAGTTCTTGTCTTGCGCTCCTATTTTGATGGTTTTTTCTCTTTTTTTATTTTCCTGTTACAGTTTCATGTCTTCCCCGCATCTACTTTGTTTTAGCAATCAAGAATATTTCAGTTGTTTTTAATCCTTCTTTGCGGGGACATTGTTGATTGTCATGTCATGTACGGATGTACATTGTGAACATCAGAACAGAACTCCACGGCAAGTCTTTGCTGTCGTCCAGCATTCTGTTTTTGTTTACTTTGTAGCCAGTTCAGTTTTAGTTTCGTACTGCATAGCCTTCCCTAAGCTTCAATGCCTTTTCTTAGGTGTACTCACCTTTTGTTTATTTTTGTTTTAACCATTAGACACCTTTTTACCTGCACACTGCCTCCCGCTCTTTTCCACATCTACAAAGCAATTTGCTAGCTGCTGCCACCTACTGATATGGAAGAGTATTACACGGTTACTCTGCCGAGCTCTAGACAGCACCGACACTCAACAACAACACATCATTTGCAGACTATAATTACTGGTTTGCAAAAAATATTTTAAACCCAGATAGGTGAAATTAGATAATCTCCCACGGCACACCAGACTGTATCTCACGGCACACTAGTGTGCCGCAGCACAGTGGTTGACAAACACTGCTCTAGTCTACAGAATAGTTACATCTTTAAAACATGATACTTTCCCGTCCACTATAAAAGGCAGACAAAGCCACAAAGTCGAAATGTTAGGTTAATCAACAAAGTTGTGACTTAGTTTTAGCGGGGTTACTAAGACTTTGACAACATTCCACTTAGAAGTGCAAGTCATTCATGAACTTACTCGTAAAAGTTCGTCACAGGCCAGGCAGCAAAGAGTCGACGTGAAGATGAAGACAAAGTTGTTTTTCCCTCCCACACCTGCCAGGTGTACTTTTACACCTTCCACACAAGCCAGGTGTACTTTTACACCTTTGGGGCTTCTTCTTCCTTCCTGCTTCTTTTCCTCTCAAGTTTACACCTTCTTCTTCTTCTTTCCTGCTTTAATGGCGGTTGGCAAGCAACCTTGTAGTGTGCATTAGCGCCACCTTGTGGTATGGAGATGGAACCTACTCTATATTCCTTTGTGTCTTTTTTAAACATGTATATATTGCTTTGTAGGTGTTCTGACTGCAATACTAAAAAATCTTCCACTGCTAACCTAACCTTCTCTTTCACTTACTTATTTTCTAGTATTTCCCAGTATTTCTCTATAGTATTTCCTACAAAGTAATAAACATGTCCTCCACTTCTATCTGATGACAACAGTCATGTTTATGTTTCCCTATGTTTATGTTTTAGAGCGCCTGGCCTCTAAAATGCGCCCTGCAACATTTAACTATGTATATATATTTCCGAATTGGTTCAACCGCCACCCGCCCGAATCTATTTAAAATCTATTTTTTTCGTCATGTCACCCGCCCGACCCGCGGTTTATCCGCGGACTCCACGGTTGTGTCCGCAAACCGCGCATCTCTACTCCAGGTGTCGTTGAGGAGGGAGGGAGGGAGGTCAAAAGCGTCCATCATTAAGGTGTCCTCGGGGGTGTTTTCAGAACAGCCTGTTCCTGTTGTTCACAGCGTCAAGGCCATTCGAGGGAGTCAAATAGTAGATTAGGATGTTTGTTTTCCGCGAGCAGACAATACAATGACTTGTCTGTTCTATTCGTCCATGCTGGCTGCTCTCATATTCAATTTTTCCTTTTCAGCAAACTTCTCCATGATGTGATCCATCTAGCGATTCAGTTCAGAAATCGCCACAGTCTGTGATCCCACAGCCTGGCCCAAACCTTCCATTGCGACGAACAGCCTTTGGGCTCCTTGAGTGGCTGCCATCGTCTTACGAATTTGACGATACACCAGAGCAACGCCCAGCCCAATCAGCAGGTGCCCCGCGATCACGGTTCCAAATAGGTAGATGTCTTCCACGTCCTTGATGGAAAGGACTGAGAGGCACATGATTCTCCATTTATCCCAGGAATCTCTCACGTACCCCGCAGCAATGGTTGCATCAGGGCAGCCAGGCTCCCCCGAACCCCTTCTCCTCGTCGAAAAGATTTTGTCAATTGCGTCGAGAGTCCAGCTGATCATTTCCATGTCTGATGTTTAGATTTGGAGGACAGCGCAAAGAAAGAGGCTTCAAAAAAGTTCAGACAAGACAAAGCAAAGAGAGCAAGCTGGGAGAAAAAAGGAGCGGAAAAAAATGCGACCACCCTCACCAGAGGCAAGACAGAAATAAAAAAAAATAAAAAAATAAATCATCTTTATTTAATATAAAACACATATCTGAACAGGCGATTGGCAAATAAATCATTATTTAAAATAGTTCTACATTTTTCTTCTTGTATTTATCCATTCATATGAATTAATGTTAGAGAAAAAACAAATAAAAGAAAATTACTAATCTAATGATTCTATTTTAACAGCTTCTTATGATTAAATTTGTTTACTACATTTTGTATTTTTTTGGGGGTGGGGGGGAGTTCTATGACTGTAAATGTACATTTGTGGTTATCTTCAAAATACTTTGGAATACATGCTTGCACACTTTTTTTTTCACGTTTGTCTTTTTTCTGTCTACATGTACAATAATACCCATATCCTTAAAGTTGTATAACCACCAAACAGATGGTCACAGACTAATTGGCAGTCAATAAAGACGTGTTGCAAGTTTTTCAACCAAACTTGCTCTAGTTTGACAAACATGTTCTTGACGGTTCCCTTGAGGTGTGTACCAAAGTTGTCAGTGATAAAGTTCCAGTGTGTGAGCACATTGAGTTGTGTGAGAAATTTGAAGTAAAGGTCTACTTTGAGATTTAATAACAGTACCACCATGTGATGAATGTCACATAAATAATAGCAAATACATCAAGTTATGTTATAAATTAGGAGTGTAATCTGCATGTGCCCAGGATAAAATATTTATAAAGTTTTTTGTTTTTTTTACATTGGTAAAGTAAGTGGGGCTTGACTTTTTGCTCGATTAAAAACCAAAAAATAACTGAATGTTGTCATTATGATTTGCTGTTAAATGGCCAAAGTAAAACATTATTTCACATAGTTAAAGATCTGCATTCCTGTGTGTGCACTTCCAGACCACAACTAATGTCCTTGCGGTCATTAAACCCTTTTTTTACAATCACCTCTGATAACGAGTAAAACAAATTCATAAATTGAAAAGTGTGGTTTGTTACCTTATCATGATATTAAATGTTTCCACTGGGTTTGTATTACATGTAAGAACATTTACATGGCCAGCTGTAAACATATACATTCAAATGATTTTTAGAA
This sequence comes from Entelurus aequoreus, assembly GCF_033978785.1. Classification (NCBI taxonomy): domain Eukaryota; kingdom Metazoa; phylum Chordata; class Actinopteri; order Syngnathiformes; family Syngnathidae; genus Entelurus; species Entelurus aequoreus. The sequence goes on along the minus strand of NC_084744.1, from coordinate 38,988,727 downwards.
GAATGTTTGTCTTAGAAATACATCTGTTAGATGTCACGATGTTGACTTGGACCTTATCACTTTAATGGGGCTATAGATAATAGTAGAGGAGGGGCGTAGGTTTCCTGATTAAGTCCTTTAGGAGTTATTTGTGAAGAAAGCACACATTGACTAAGAGTGGCCGCGTTCAGGTAATGTACATTTTGGTATTCCATTGATTTGTAATAATTTCAATTACATTATTATTGGATTTGTTTTAATTGGCAGGTCGATATTTTTCTTGACAACAACTACAGAGTGGATTCTTAAAAAGGAACACTTTGTGAACGCAAGCCAAATTATAACTCATCTAAGAAATGGAGCAAGTAGTAAATTAATGACTGAAATGGAAGAAGTAAACATAACTAGGTGGCTTAAACCCTTATGAGCAGGGGTCCCCAAACTACAGCCGGATTCGGCCCGCCAGCGTCCAAAATCAGGCCCCCGGGAAGTCCCAAGTATTAAAAAAAAAAAAAAAAAAAATTATTTCTGTCTTTTCTTATCCACTTTGTACCGCTTGCTACTCACGGTGTCTCCTAGCCGCTCAGGCAAATCATATTGTCTAAAAATGCATTTTCTCATCGATAACGTGACATCCTTGCGCGCGCGGAAAGGGCGCTATATATCTATCTAATATATACACTACCGTTCAAAAGTTTGGGGTCACCCAAACAATTTAGTGGAATAGCCTTCATTTCTAAGAACAAGAATAGACTGTCGAGTTTCAGATGAAAGTTCTCTTTTTCTGGCCATTTTGAGCGTTTAATTGACCCCACAAATGTGATGCTCCACAAACTCAATCTGCTCAAAGGAATGTCAGTTTTGTAGCTTCTGTAACGAGCTAAACTGTTTTCAGATGTGTGAACATGATTGCACAAGGGTTTTCTAATCATCAATTAGCCTTCTGAGCTAATGAGCAAACACATTGTACCATTAGAACACTGGAGTGATAGTTGCTGGAAATGGGCCTCTATACACCTATGTAGATATTGCACCAAAAACCAGACATTTGCAGCTAGAATAGTCATTTACCACATTAGCAATGTATAGAGTGTATTTCTTTAAAGTTAAGACTAGTTTAAAGTTATCTTCATTGAAAAGTACAGTGCTTTTCTTTCAAAAATAAGGACATTTTAATGTGACCCCAAACTTTTGACCGGTAGTATATATATATATATATATATATATATATATATATATATATATATATATATATATATATATATATATATATATATATATATATATATATATATATATATATATATATACACATATTGTTTTAACCCAATGCAGCCCCCGAGTCAAAAAGTTTGGGGACCCCTGCTTATGAGGCACTGACTGATTTGTTATTGTTATTTTATGACTTTATTTTATGCATTTTACTGTTTAGCAATCATTTTTGTTTTTTTGTATGAATTTTCCAGAGGTTTTGTACACCTCACATCACGGCACAACGCTTTGGTTTAAGATGCTTCATAAATAAAGTTGTTTTCAATTAAAATAAAACATTTGGAACGGTGCATGCTTTTGTTGTGGTGTTTACAGAACATAAAGATGCCTCTATTTTTTCATTTTCATTTTAAAATACGATTAAACATGGGAATTCTTTGTTTTTTCCTATTCAGAACAGAAAACATGAAGAAAACCGTGAAGATTAAACCACATCACGGAGGTGAGTAACATTGTATTGAAGCAAAAACACAAAAACAAAACGGAACAAGTACAACATTTGTGCTGTTTTAATTTTAAACTAAAGAGAGATGTTTTTGTTTGTAGAAAACCAAAAGAAAGGGTAAGTTCACACTGTGAGATGAAGATATTATGGAAGCCAAATAAAGACCGCATTGTGTTTACTTGCTATTCTAATTGAATGCTTAACAGGGATGGAAAGAAGGAGAAAAAAGAAGACAACACGCTGGATGTTGGATACTTTCAGCTGGTAGAAAACACTACATAAAATCAATCAATATGACTGGATATTAACCCAGCAAAATTATAATTGAATGGTAGAAGGTATAATTGATTTGTTTTTGTTTTTAGCTGAAATGACACAAGACAGTGACAAAAGCCTGTGCAAAATTGTGATAAAGAATTTAACACTCATTATCAAATTTCAGTCATCATCAATATCTACGCACAAGTCTTTTGCCATTTAGTGTATTTGTGTCTTTTTCAACAAAAATAAACGATTACAAATTCATTACAACTCAAAATGTGGCCATGGTATAAATAATGATGTCTGTATATCTCATCCACTTCAAATCCTATCACAAATGTCGTAAGAGTATTTGGGAAATTTCTGCAACACAGTTCCGATTTGCCACCTGGAGAGAGGTTGTCATGATGGCGGTGGGGAGCGTGTGCGCCCTCATACACGGTGCTGCTGCCCCTCTTATGCTCCTGGTGTACGGCATGATGACCAACACGTTTGTGGCGTACGAGCTGGAGGTTCAAGAACTGAAAGACCCGAATAAAACATGTGACCAAAACACTATCCACTGGACAAATGGATCCATTTATCAACCTGCTGAAAACGTCACTATTTACTGTGGGTGAGTCAATTTACTATGTGTGAGTCAATTTACTGTGGGTGAGTCAATTTACTGTGAGTGAGTCAATTTACTGTGGGTGAGTCAATTTACTGTAGGTGAGTTAATTTACTGAGGGGTGAGTCAATTTACTGTGGGGTGAGTCAATTTACTGTAGGTGAGTTAATTTACTGAGGGGTGAGTCAATTTACTGTGGGGTGAGTCAATTTACTGTGGGTGAGTCAATTTACTGTGAGTGAGTCAATTTACTGTGGGTGAGTCAATTTACTGTGGGTGGCGATTATAGATTTTTCTCATTTTTGGTGCTCACAAACAGTGACCACAAATAGTTAACCATTTAAAAGTCAGTTTGGTGTAATCGGGGTACTATAAGTTATGAATTGCACTTTTTTGACAGGGTGGATATTGAAGCACAGATGACCATGTTTGCATATTACTACATTGGAATTGGACTAGGTGTTCTGTTTCTTTGTTATTTTCAAGTGAGTACACTCTGCCCTCTGAATCAAGCACAAATGTCATGACTGTATCTGACCTAAAATGTATTTTCCAATCCTCCAGATTGTCCTCTGGGTTTTGGCCGCTGCAAGACAGACTCAAAGAATCCGCAAGACTTATTTCCGAAAAGTAATGCAAATGGAGATCGGATGGTTTGACTGCAACTCGGTTGGCGAACTGAACACCAGATTATCTGAGTGAGGCGTTTACTTGCCCAACAGGCTGATGTCAGTATGTACGGTATGCTTTACACAGCTTGTTGTTTTGCTCCCTTTCAGTGATATTAACAAGCTCAATCACGCCATCGCCGACCAAGCGTCTATCTTCATTGAGAGGATCTCCACCTTTGTGTTTGGCTTCATGGTGGGCTTCATTGGCGGCTGGAAGCTGACATTGGTTGTCATTGCCGTGAGCCCCCTGATTGGAGTAGCTGCTGGACTGATGGCGATGGTGCAGTTGTGACTCAAACACCGCATACACTGACTTATTATCTCTTTAAAGTACGCTTTACATTTTCGGTGTGATTTTTTTTGTAGGCTGTGGCAAAGCTAACAGGACGAGAGCTGAAGGCCTATGCAAAGGCGGGAGCTGTGGCTGACGAAGTGTTGTCAGCCATCAGAACAGTGGCAGCGTTTGGTGGGGAGGAGAAGGAGACTGAAAGGTACTTGAGTCACTTTTCACCATAGTCTTTCAAATGCACGTGAAGTTGAGAAGTATAACGTTTCCAGGTATGACCAAAACCTTGTGGAAGCTCAGAACTGGGGAGTCAAAAAAGGGGCCATCATTGGAGTCTTCCAAGGATATCTGTGGTGCATCATTTTCTTTTGTTATGCTTTGGCTTTTTGGTACGGATCAAAGCTGGTTATCGACACCCAGGAGCTCTCACCTGGGACTCTTATTCAGGTGCGTCAAAGAAAAAAGAGGTATTTTACCTTTTTTTAGAGACCCCAATCTAAATACTGTTGACCTTTTCAGGTGTTTTTTGGCGTACTTATAGCAGCCATGAATCTGGGTCAGGCCTCACCTTGCTTAGAGGCCTTTGCTTCAGGCCGGGCAGCTGCAAAGACCATCTTTGAAACAATCGACAGGGTATAATCAGCTTCCAATTTAATTATTATTTCCATTGCATTGGGGTTCTGAAGCTGGCTGAAGTCTAGGGGTTGTGGATCGAGCATTGAAATACGATTGAACTAACAATGGTTGCTTAAAGTCAGCTATGTGAACTAAGTTCTATTCTATTTTCTCAGAAACCATGGCTTTAACATCACTGCATACTATGACTATCCCCTCAGTCACTTTAAGATTCTATTGCTTGGTTTGCTCAGGATTCACACAATACCTTCCATCATTTTGTGTTTGCAGGAACCCCAAATCAACTGTTTTTCAGATGATGGCTATAAATTAGACAGAGTGAAAGGTGATATCGAGTTCCATAACGTCTCATTCTACTACCCATCTCGACCTGAGGTCAAGGTAAAAGTTGTTCCAACCACAAAAATCTAATGTAGGCTTCATGTATCATTTATATAACTACAGTAGAGAACCCTTTTTCAGATTTTAAATGATCTAAGCATGCAGGTGAAAGCAAGTGAAACCACTGCTTTTGTTGGTCCGAGCGGATCAGGAAAAAGCACGGCAGTCCAACTCATCCAAAGGTTTTATGACCCAAAGCACGGAAAGGTTAGGTTTTTTTTACATAAAATGCTAAATGTAAGTGGAAGATTGAACAACTTTTGTGTAAAAACACATTTAAAACTTTGACTGTAGGTGACTTTGGATGGTCATGACATCCGAAGCTTAAACATGAAGTGGCTTCGGTCTCTTATTGGCATTGTAGAACAAGAGCCGGTGCTGTTTGCAACAACAATTGCAGAAAACATCCGCTTTGGGAAACCTGGAGTGACCACGGAGGAAATAATCCAGGCAACCAAAGAGGCTAATGCCTATAATTTTATTATGGATCTTCCACAGGTATGTTGGGGAAAATCCTTGCACTTTTAGCGCTATGATCAATCAATCAATCAATCAATGTTTATTTATATAGCCCTAAATCACAAGTGTCTCAAAGGGCTGATGATGGCTTTATACACATGATTGACTTTGACTTGTACCTGTACCTTTGTGGCCCTGGAAAAGGTTCATTTAGGTGTGCATATTTACCAAAATATTCCTGCAATGTTTCATTTTCAGCCAACTGTTGAATATTTGGGCTAAGGATATTGCACAGTTCAGATTGTTATGCAGAAAACTATGGCATCAATGTGGCCTTATTGGTCTCACATTCACTTTTTTAGCCGGATTTATTGAGCTATGCAATAACAATTTATACTGAGCTCTGGGGCTGATTCCTTCGATTTTGTCTATAGTCCACCATCAGCCGAATCTGTTGCGTTTTTTTTTGGTTTTTTTTAATAGAGAATGTGATGATATATAGTAGTGAACAAAACAAATTTCTTATTTGCGACTTTTTCCACATAAAAAAAAGACGTAACCAACGTTTGTGAGGTTCTCGGCTCTGATGCAGCACCAAAATGACATCAAACTTGACTAAAAAGATAAAGTAAATGCTGTAAAAAAGTTTCCATATGTGAACAAGCGGAAGGATCATTATCTATCTGGTGACGCATCCTGGCGAATCCCACCGGATTCTGAAGACAGCCATATTGAGCTCAGCCAACTTTAAGATTATCGTGACACATACATTTTTTTTCGAACTGATAATACAGTCTTGGTTTCTTGTACCACCATGAAAGTGCTTTGAATTTAACCAGTAGTGAAATCAAATGTGCTAAGTTGTTAATAATCAAATATTTAAAATTCCTCAAACTTTTAAGTTAAGTCAGTGGTTCTCAAAGTTTTTTTGTCATCCCCCACTTTGGACAAGGGGGAGTTTTCAAGCCCCACCTGCCCCCATCGCCCCAACAGAACGCTAATACCAAGCTTAACATTTTCAAATTTATTGAACATCAAGTAACATCAAGTTGTATACATTCAAACTCAATAACATAAAATAACATCAAGTTCAATAATAAATAAAATAACTGTGCAGCTGTGGTATAACTTGCATCAAGTTCAATAATAAATAAAATAACTGTGCAGCTGTGGTATAACTTGCATCAAGTTCAATAATAAATAAAATAACTTGCATCAAGTTCAATAATAAATAAAACAAAAGTGTTATAACTTGCATCAAGTTCAATGATATATCAAATAAAAGTGTTATAACTTGCATCAAGTTCAATAATAAATCAAATAAAAGTGTTATAACTTGCATCAAGTTCAATAATAAATCAAAAAACTTGCATCAAGTTTAATAATAAATAAAATAAAAGTGCCACTTTGCAATCTTTGCAAAAAAAAAAGGAGGAGCTATGCATTTGGCAAGACAGGGTGGTGAACATGAGTTTTACAGTACTCCAGCATTAGTGGCTGCAATGAGCCTGTTTTGCACTGCACAGCTTTTCAAATGGGGGTTGCAGGCTTGACACTGCCACTCTTAAGTCATGCTTAATGTTCAGCTGAGACCTGTACTTCGTTTTGAGTGAAGCAACAGCTGAAAAGCCTATCTCACACAGATAAGATGTGGCAAAGGGGAGAAGAATGGACACAGCTCTCTGCCCGATGAGTGGATATTGATTAGCCTGCTACCCATCCGCGCAAAAGTTTGTTCCGCTTAGCCCCGCCCCCATTAGTTACTGTTGCTATGTCTGTCAAACTTTCGCTCCTACCTAGAAATTTAAAGCCTACAGGAAAAATAAGTAATTTACATTTATTTTTATAGCGGATTTCACAGACAGAAACACAAAGTGATTTACAGTGTGTATAGAAAATGAAAACATAGTAAAAAAAAAATATCTAAGAATATAACAAAAATAAAAAAAAATTTAAAGTGACATTTCCTCCCGTTCCTCGCGCCCCACCTGTCATGTCTCTATCCCCCACCAGTGGGGCGCGCCCCACACTTTGAGAAACGCTGAGTTAAGTTAAGTTAAAGTACCAATGATTGTCACACACACTAGGTGTGGTGAAATGTGTCCTCTGCATTTGACCCATCCCCTTGTTCCACCCCCTGGGAGGTGAGGGGAGCAGTGGGCAGCAGTGGTGCCGCGCCCGGGAATCATTTTTGGTGATTTAACCCCCAATTCCAACCCTTGATGTTGAGTGCCAAGCAGGAAGGTAATGGCTCCCATTTTTATAGTATTTGGCCGGGGTTTGAACTCACAACTTACCGAGCTCAGGGCGGACACTCTAACCACTTGGCCACTGAGTAGGCTAAAAGCACTACCCCATGATCAGACTTGTATTAGTGTAAATACTTTAATCCAGCCACATTCAGACTGAAATTCATTTATCTAAAACGCATAATTGGCTTCCAAGGTTTTTAGTTCCTTAGGTTTATGCAGTTGAACCGTGCTTAGCAGTCCCCTTACAGTGTTTGTGGGTGTGTTTGTGCAATTTAGGAAGCTTTGATCTTGCAGCGACTTATTTTGCAGAAATTTGACACTCTGGTGGGCGAAGGTGGCGGTCAGATGAGTGGTGGACAGAAGCAGAGGATTGCTATTGCTCGAGCTCTGGTCCGTAACCCCAAGATCCTGCTCCTGGATATGGCCACATCAGCCTTGGATAACGAAAGTGAAGCTGTTGTGCAGATGGCTTTGGACAAGGTATGCGATTTACTCGCTGTAAACCAGGGGCGTCAAAATCTTTCTCTGTCACGAGACCCTCAGAGGGTTGCTTCAAGGATTCCGCAATGTTGCGATTGCAGGAATTCAAGGAAATACAACTGATTCCTGCAAATTATGGCTGGCTTTGCAACTTTGCCTGATCCCCGCAATCTCCCTGTACATTTTAGTTAATCATCCACATTTTCAGCAATTGATTTTGTCCCAGGGCAGCACAGTGGAACAGGGGTTAGTATGTGTGCCTCACAATACGAAGGTACTGGGTTCGATCCTGGGCTCGGGATCTTTCTGTGTGGAGTTTGCATGTTCTCCCCGTGACTGCGTAGGTTCTCTCCTGGTACTCCGGCTTCTTCCCACCTCCAAAGACATGCACCTGGGAATAGGTCCCTCCCACCTCCTAAGACATGCACCTGGGGATAGGTTGATTGGCAACACTAAATGGTCCCTATAGTGTGTGAATGTTATCTATTTGTGTTGGCTCTGTGATGAGGTGGCGACTTGTCCAGGGTGTACCCCGCCTTCCGCCCGAATGCAGCTGAGATAGGCTCCAGCACCCCCCGCGACCCCGAAAGGGACAAGCTGTAGAAAATGGATGGATGGATTTTGTCCCAGCAGCACTCAAACGCAACACAACTGTCTAACCAATGCTGTCTCTAGGGGCGATTTTGCAGCAACTTTTTGAAAATCCAGCAGCGAACTTAGGCATTTTAGGCTATGACAATCACAAAGAACCCGCAAAATCCTGGAGGGACTGATTATTACACAATAGGTATGTGACGTTTACCGGTATGATGACAAACCGTGTTCAAATTCCAGATAGTTATTAATGATGTTTCCAATTTGAATTATTGTCAAACTGCGATTAATTAGCACACACACTTACTGATTCTACCCATTTCCTAGAGAAGAAGCTAGAATAGGCTGACCATATTCTATGCGTGCAAAGGCGGGCAGCACGCCAAGGCCGGGACTAGGTGAACATTTGCCAATGATACTCGAACTTGCTTTATAAATAATATATTTATTTAAATAAAACATTTTTTCTCCTCTGTTGACAGCAGTGTTGGCGCTAGGAATTTTCAAAATGGGGTCCCAGGGACCCCATCAAGTCATAAAAATGGGGTCCCACAGTAAATTTTTGGGGTCCCACTTTTTTGTAAGTGTTTTGAAAACAAATGACAAATGTATGCATTATCCTGTTGTATCTCACATTCTATATTGTGTTTTGGAAAAAGGTTGTCATAAACGTTACTTAATTCATTAAAAAAAAATTATACAAAAGAAAACAAATGTGTATACATATGTAAATGTATTCAGTTATAAACATTCATTCACTTTCTTCTTTCCTTCATGGATCTAAACTTTATCGCTGCTGGTAGTTTTTTCTATGTTTTTATTTAATAAGTTGTAGGTGTATTTATTTCAGTATAAACCTGTAAAAAGTGTTTTGCTTGGGTCATGAAATGATGATAATGGTGTGCCAGGGCATACATACATTTTATATTTAACGCTTAAATCTCTGGAGTCTACATCAACTTCGGATCTATTCCTCATTTCAAAATGTTTTAGTTTTTTTATGTTGTTTTTTTGTTTGTTTGTTTTTTTGTCAAACAAAACTATGTTTTTTATGGCAAACACACAAAATATGCAAAATCTTCCACCAAAAATATTTTTTTTAATTGAATATTTGATGGGAATAAGCGGTAGAAAATGGATGGATGGATGGATGTGAAGTAATCCAAACCTTTGATAGGTCAATAATTCATAATAACATTGATTTTGATTCAATATTATGTTTTGAGCAATGACCGTTTGAAAGAGGAAAAAACAGCTTTGTTTTATTAGTCAACATTGCAACTGTTTCTAAATTACATTTCACCTTTAAGCTTTTTTATTTCACTTTTGTTATGTTTTTGTTTATTTTAATAGTATTTTTACAATGTGCCGTGGGCCTTTAAAACATTAGCTGTGGGCCGGAAATGGTCCTTTCTGATTTCAATGCGTTAAAAAGACACACAAAGTGCGTTAATGCCAACACTGCTTGACAGTATAACAAAATAAGTCACACTTATATTCTGTAACATTCACAGTTTTGGAAAAAAGTGCAGAGGTAGAAATATTCAAAATAACCTCTGGTATATAATCTAAACATAAATAATGCCTCAAAACAAGTTAATTAAATTTAAACAAAAAACAGCAGATGAGCTCTCGCCCTGCACAGCTGTTTTGCCCTTTGTAGTGTCATATGGGCTTGTAGATCTGTGGCCCCTTTATTTGCCACAGATATATACGTTCCTGCTTTGCACACAGAGCATTCTGCTTTCCATGTGTCACGGCCAGGACGAAAACACAGATACTTTTCCCGCAAATCATCAGTGAAGTTACATTTACGTTTCGGCTTCTCTCTTGTGTCCTGTCTGTCTCCCGACTGTCTTGCTCTCTCGCTCTCTGTCTCTGCCCCTCCCTCATGAATGTTGCTAGTGCGCACACCTTCACAATTTGTTTTGTTTTTAATCCCTTCTTAACCCTGGACGTACATTGAAAATACACGCAACCCTAACTCAAAATACCGGACATTTGAGGCATTTAAGAAACCCCGCCCGGACAGCCTGGACAGCCCCGTAAAAGAGGACATGTCCGGGGAAAAGAGGACGTATGGTCAGTCTAAGCTAGAACACTAATTGCTAGCTAACTTAAATGCTAGCCTGAATACAACCAACGTTTTAACAATAAAACTTGGTTAAAATAGGCTGACCATACATCCTCTTTTCCCCGGACATGTCCTCTTTTGCGGGGGTGTCCGGGCTGTCCGGGCGGGGTTTCTTAAATGCCTCAAATGTCCGGCATTTTGAATTAGGGTTGCGTGTATTTTCAATGTACGTCCAAAGTTAAGTTAAGAAGGGGTTAAAAAAAAATGAAGGTATGCGCACTAGCAACATTCGTGAGGGAGGGGCAGAGACACGGAGCGAGAGAGCTAGTGAGTGGAGAGAGAGACATGAGAACAAGAAGTGCCGAAACGTAAATGCAACTTCACGGATGATTTGCGGGAAAAGTATTCGTGTTTTCATCCTGGCCGTGACACATGGGAAGCAGAATGCACTGTGTGCAAAGCAGGAACGTATATATCTGTGGCAAATAAAGGGGCCAAAGATCTACAAGCCCATATCGACACTACAAAGCACAAAACAGCTGTGCAGGGCGAGAGCTCGTCTGCTGTTTTTTGTTTAAATTTAATTAACTTGTTTTGAGGCATTATTTATGTTTAGATTATATATAAGAGGTTATTTTGAATATTTCTAACTCTGCACTTTTTTCCCAAAACTGTGAATGTTACAGAATATAAGTGTGACTTATTTTGTTATACTGTCAACCAGTGTTGGCGTTAACGCACTTTTTGTGTTTTAAATTTTTTTTTTTTACCATTTGCGGCCCACAGCTAATGTTTTCAAGGCCCACGGCACATTCTAAAAATACTATTAAAATAAACAAAAACATAACAAAAGTGAAATAAAAAGCTTAAAGGTGAAATGTAATTTAGAAAAAGTTGCAATGTTGACTAATAAAACAAAGCTGTTTTTTTTCTTCTTTCAAACGGTCATTGCTCAAAACATAATATTGAATCAAAATCAATGTTATTATGAATTATTGACCTATCAAAGGTTCCGATTACTTCACATCAAATATTCCACTTTGAAAAATATTTTTGGTGGAAGATTTTGTATATTTTGTGTGTTTGCCATAAAAAACATAGTTTTGTTTGACAAAAAAGGGCAGTAAACAAACAAACAAAAAAAACCTGGGACCCCATTTTGAAAATTCCTAGCGCCAACACTGCTGTCAACAGAGGAGAAAAAATGCTTTATTTAAAAAAAATATTATTTATAAAGCAAGTTCGAGTATCATTGGCAAATGTTCACCTAGTCCCGGCCTTGGCGTGCTGCCCGCCTTGGCACGCACATATCTTTTTGGGATTTCAGAATATGGTCAGCCTAGATAAAATATTTCAGTGTACTTTTTGTGCACATTGAAAACTACGATGATAATGATGTTAACCGTGATAAAGTTGGACAAAATATTCGTGACATGAAATGTTCATGTCATTAGATCGCTAATAACCAATTGCCTTTGAACAATAATAGTGTTTATTAACAAACTGATGCAAAACTTACTTTGGAATCAGAAGTCAAAGTGAAAATGTGATGTTTTACTTTGGCTAGTCTATAATTTAGTTTGAAAATGGGTTCAATGAAAAAAAAAAGCTAGGAATAGCTTGTTTCAAATATATCGATTGATATTCTTTTCCTGTCGAAATTTGAATACATTAATCAACATTATTTATTTCCAGGCTTTTGCGGACCATGTAAAACGATGTGGAAGGCCAGGTGTAGCCCCCGTGGCTTGAGTTTGACACCCGTACACACTTTGGTGGTGAAATCCCTCTCTTGTTGGCAGGTGCGTGAGGGCAGGACCACAATTTCCATAGCCCACCGACTTTCGACTATCAGGAAAGCTGATGTGATCATTGGATTTGAACGTGGACAGGCTGTGGAGAAAGGAACCCACAGCCAGCTACTGGAAAAGAAAGGTGTCTACTTTACTCTGGTCACCCTGCAGAACCAAGGTGTATCAAACACAGCTCCAGGTAGGGTCATCGACTCCTTATCCTTCAATATATCTTTTCTTCAAACGTTATGTCTGCTTATGTGACTTGTGTAGACGTGGTCTTATTCTGTCAATCTTTTTGACTTGTGGGTCACTGCATTGTGTAAAACTCGTAGATAGAGGGCGCTATTGTCTGACTTTGTCAACTTAAATCTTCCTGAATCCTGACTAAAGTTTCCATGTTCAATCAGGTAATAGTATTCTGTTTTCATTTAATGTACTTTGCGCCACATGGATAAACAACATTTGTCAGACTGAGACTGAGTGCTTAAGGGTATTTCAACTGTTAAATACTGGTATTTCTCTTAATATGTTCCCTTCGTGTGACCTACCAACAAATTAAAGCCAACATTTCGTTGTCACAGTTGGCATGCAGTCTTACGTTGCTCTTTAGCTTGCATTTCCTCTTTCTATGGTCCCTGTTCTGCTAATGGTGAAATTGGAATGTCAGAAAAAAGATGCTGCTTTGTTTTCGCCAATAAAATCAGTCATTTGATGATGTATTCTCTCTTATCAGTGACCGTCAGTGGCAATACGGAGGAAAACTTTGAATTAAAAGCAAGGCATTTCAGCCAAGGCAGCAGACGGTCCAATAAAAGGTGCGGTAAAATCTACCGAAAAGAAATACATATTGTCAGATAATGAGTTAATTTAGTTTTGTCCATTTTATTCCCACAGGAGTTCAATTCGACTGCGATCTCAGAGCAACTTGTCCAATGATTACGGCCCTGACACAGTATACAACAGTTTCAGGATCTTGTCCAACCAGAAGATCATGCCAGACAGTGTAATGAAGCTTTTCTTTGCTATCTGTCATGTGGAAATCAGACTAGTGTAACGGGGGCCAGCCAGTAGCACTGAGTTAACCACCCGGGCTTTTAGCTCGGGGGTCAGCACACTTGCCTCTTATGCGGAAGACCAGGGTTCGCTTCTCCATGCGGATTGGGATAAAGACTTAGACCTAGACTTCCTTTTCATTGTCATTCAAATTTGAACTTTACAGTACAGATAAGAACAGAATTTTGTTGCATTAGCTCATGGTAGTGCAGGATAAAAGAGCAATAAGCTGCAGATATAAATAAATAGATTACTGTACAGATAAATATATTGCACTTTTGCATATGCATCCACGTTTATGGATGTATGTTATATTGTCTTTATATTCCAGCCAGTTAATCCATTTTTGGGGGGAATTGAGGGGATTATTATGATGCGTTCAAGAGTCTTACGGCCTGAGGGAAGAAGCTGTTACAGAACCTGGAGGTTCTGCTACGGAGGCTGCGGAACCTCTTTCTAGAGTCCAGCAGTGAAAACAGTCCTTGGTGGGGGTGGGAGGAGTCTCTGCAGATTTTCTGAGCCCTGGTCAGGCAGCGGCTTTTTGACATCTCCTGGATAGGAGGCCACGCGTGTTATACTCGAAATAACCTAATGTGAATGTTTAACAGGCAGATTTTGAGGAAGATGAAGACGAACATCTGGAGACAGCCCCAGTTGCACGGATTCTCAAGTACAACAAGTCGGAGTGGCCCTACATGCTGCTGGGCTCTCTGGGAGCTGCACTCAACGGCTCTGTTAACCCTATCTATGCTGTCCTGTTCAGCCAAATTCTCGGGGTGAGGGCTTCTTGCATCTCTTAGAAGATGGACTTATTCTCTGTTTTACTGTTTGATGTTGCATTGTTCTGCATATAGACATTTGCCATCGGCGATGTGAGTGAGCAGAGGGAGCAGATCGATGGGATATGCCTTCTGTTTTGCATCGTGGCAGTGACCAGTTTCTTCTCGCAGTTTTTACAGGTTGGCACTAACATTGGCACTGTATGTCAGCTTGACATAGAAATATGGTTCGACTGCAGATTTGATGTTCCAGGGATTTGCCTTTGCAAAGTCCGGAGAGTTGCTGACGCGGCGCTTAAGGAAATTAGGCTTCCAGGCCATGCTGAGACAGGAGATTGGCTGGTTTGATGACCCCCGAAACAGCCCCGGAGCTCTGACCACTAGACTGGCCACTGATGCCTCCATGATCCAGGGGGTGAGTACAGGGCCTCGATAGTGTGGAATAGAAAAAAAACACATCTTATGGGCTTAGCGGGTATCTGAATGTATGACACTGCTGTCGTGTTTTTTCTTTTATTCAATGAGTTTGAAACATAGTGCAAACGTGCTGCATTATTGACAATCATTCACACGTATGCTAACACCTTCCAACCTGGAAGTAATGGTCTGTAAGGCAGCAATGTCACGTTCTGCTCCATCACTGTCAAGGTGTGTTGTTGACGAACCCCAAGATGCAGAGATGGAGGCAGGCTTGGTACAGGAAAACATGGTTCTAATGTTCAAAAATAAGAAAAGGAAAACACGAACCAGAAACCAGGAAGCAGGAACAGGAGTCAGGATCCAGGGAATAGCTTAACGCACACAGCTAGCAACGACAGCATACAGCAAACAACGACACGACACGACAATACTCCAACACCGAGTGGAGGACAAAGCAGGTTTAAGTAGTAGCTGGCTGATTGACACCAGGTGTGGCCCGGTGCCCATCAGCCACAGCTGAGGGGAAAAAGCACTCATGGAGACAATCAGGAAATAACCAAAATAAGAGTGCTGACAGGAAACAAAGACAGGAAACAGAGACAAACGCAGAGGAAAAACTAAGACATATCCCAATAACAAACCCTATGTAACAAAAGAAATAAAAGACGGCATAAATAGGAAAAAGCAGGCCTTTAGAAGTAAAGACAGAGCAGGACTGTCAGTTGTCCAAAAAGAACTCAAACAACTTCTCACTAATGCAAGAGAACAACATAGGCAAACAATGGAACATCATCTCCAAATGTCAAATACAAAAAAACTTTGGGACACAATTAAATCAGTCACTAATATGAACCCTGCAAAGAAACAAATCATCACCCTGGATGAGCAGCAAAAATCAAATGAGCTAAATGACTTTTATTTGAGATTCGACCATCAAAACTTCTCTCAGGAGTGTGACAGTGTTTTGCAGTCCCTGCCAGACACTGATGACAACTGCTGCCTGGAAGTCGACCCGACCAGCATCCGCCGTCTCTTTAGTAGAGTACGTACAGGCAAGGCCGCAGGCCCTGACGGCCTCCCAGCTTTTTTGCTCAAAAGCTGTGCAGAGGAACTAACTACAGCATGGTGTCCAATATTCCAACAGTCACTTAACACTCACACTGTTCCAGCTCTGTGGAAGAAGTCAATAATAACTCCAGTGCCTAAAAAGCCCGGTGTCACAGTAAACAACGACTTTCGTCCTCTAGCGCTCACTTCGATTGTTATGAAATGTTTTGAAAAATTTGTTGTGTCACTGCTCATGAAGGATGTCAAGCCAAAGTTAGATGTGTACCAGTTTGCGTACAAGCAGGAATGCAGTACTGATGATGCAATCCTTTGCACCTTGCACTTTATCTCCAAGCACCTTGAGAACACAAAAGCTTATGCTAGAATTGTATTTGTTGATTTCAGCTCAGCTTTTAATACAGTGCAAATTCACATACTCTTGGAGAAGCTCAAAGACATGGGTGTAAACTCCACCTTGATCAAATGGTTCCACTCTTTTTTAACGAAGAGAACACAGCAAGTGAAGGTCAACAGAACACTGTCAGACACCAAACACTGCAACACAGGCGTCCCACAGGGTTGCGTTGTATCACCAACACTGTTTACATTGTACACCAATGATTGTAGGACTGTGCACCCTAACAATTATATGGTGAAATTTGCGGACGATACCGTGCTCCTAAGCCTTCTACACAAGGATACGGACCCCTCTGTATACCAAGACGAGATAGACCTATTTATTAGGTGGTGTGATACCAACTATCTTACTTTAAATGTGACCAAGACACAGGAAATGGTTTTGGATCCGAGGAAAGTGACTGACCATGAGCCAGTGGTCATCAAAAATCAGGAAATCACCCAGGTATCCTCATATAAATATTTAGGGATTCATATTGATAATCTTCTCTGCTGGAAGACACATATTGACAAACTGTGCAATAGACTGCAACAGAGGCTATATTTTTTGCGAAGATTAAGATTGTACGGCGTAAGCACCCACATCATGATGATTTTCTACCGTGCCATTGTAGAGAGCATCATTAGATACGGGATCACCTCATGGTTTGGCAACCTAACCATTAAGCTAAAAAGCAAACTGGCCGGCATGCATAAAACGGCAATGAAAATCGTAGGGAGGAAAGAATATGAGCCTATACAGAGCATCTATGAGCAGGCAGTTAGGAAAAAAGCTAAGAAAATTATTTCCAACTCACAACACCCACTCTTCCCTGAATATAGAACCCTGCCATCAGGGAGAAGACTCCGGGTCCCACTATGCAAATCTAACCGCCTTAAATTATCATTTGTCCCAGCCTCCATTAAGCTGACCAACAAGGTGCAATAGAATGTTAATACATAGGTTAGCACTTTTTTAGCACATAGCACTTTAGAACTAAGCACTTTAGCACAAATCACTTTATCTATGAGCTCTAGTGCAATGCACACTGGCACTTTATCTTTATCTCCATACTGTAGATTTTATGCCTACATCAAAGTGCCATCTATGTCTATCAAGCTCCATGTTCTGATGTTTAAATGTTAGTTGTCTGGTTGTAGTTGTGTCTGCGCTTGTGTTTTTGTTCTGTTTTTTTTGTGTATGTTAAGAAAGCAATGATGCACTGTGCCCAAGACAAATTTCCCCGCGGGGACAATAAAGTTGAACCTTGACCTTGACCTAGTCAAACTGTCAGGGACAAGCCTGACAATCACCTGACATATAGTGGTGCGTTCATGGCATTTTCAAAAATGGCAAGTTTGAATAGAAGCATGTGTTATATTGTTTCCCATGCAGCATTTAGTAGGCTGCTAGTGTTAGCGTTAGCCAAGCTACATTCGGGTTACAAACAACGTACCATATTTTTTTGGGAAAAAAAAAAAAAAGTCGTCTGTTTACTTGGAGCGATCTGTAAGGTCAAAAATGATTAAATATTCCTTTCAGAGAAAGAGCGCCATATGATCAAAGTATTTTAAAAGTTATAATAGTCATCCAGTGTACATACTGGACCTCTGAAATGAAATGGCTGTCTTCTCTTTCCGATGGAAAATTTGCAGGTCTGGCAGCCACCTTAGGTTGATGTGTCCATTAACCTTTACAGACTTTGCATCGCAAAATTCAGAAGGAGGACAAGCTCGGCTTTAAACGAAGGTGGCAGTTCATTTAAATGGCTTGTCCAGTGGATGTGGTCATACAGATCCATTTCAACAACTCTACTTATTTTGTCCTGCTACCGAGCCTTTGGAACAGAGTCCAATTAGTCTTAGTACGCTCCCTTGCTTTTTTTGTAAAGTCCATTTTATATTGGCACCGTATCCAACTCAGCCATGTGAACAAAAACGTTTGCCTTTAAAAATGGGGACCACAGCCCACAATGGGCGCAATCATGTGCCCTTCTGAGCCCATTTGTTCATTTCAAGAACAAGGTCTGCAGTACATCTATTTTTAGGCTAGCACCAGAGTAGCTTTGTAACCATTGAACTTAGTCAAATGATGAACATTGAAGTTTCTCGTTGTTCCCATTGGGTTGAGATTTTTCTTGCCCTGATGTGGGATCTGAGCCGAGGATGTCGTTGTGGCTTGTGCAGCCCTTTGAGACTTGTGATTAAGGGCTATCTATATAAGTAAACTTTGTTTGGTTGATTGATTGATGATACAATAGTAAATAAAGTACTCGATACTGCAAACAATGCAAAACTTCTTTTTTTTATTAAACTTTGTAGGGCCATGATTAATTGAAAAGTTTAACCTTCAAGATGTTTGGAAACCGGCAGCACGGTGCAACAGGGGTTAGTGCATGTGCTTCACAATAAGAAGGTCCTGGGTTCAATCCCTGGGCTCGGGGTCTTTCTGTGTGGAGTTTGCATGTTCTCCCCGTGACTGCGTGGGTTCTACTCCGGCTTCTTACTCAGTGGCCTAGTGGTTAGAGTGTCCGCCCTGAGATCGGTAGGTTGTGAGTTCAAACCCCGGCCGAGTCATACCAAAGACTATAAAAATGGGACCCATTACCTCCCTGCTTGGCACTCAGCATCAAGGGTTGGAATTGGGGATTAAATCACTAAAAATGATTTCCGGGCGCGGCACCGCTGCTGCCCATTGCTCCCCTCACCTCCCAGGGGGTGAACAAGGGGATGGGTCAAATGCAGAGGACAAATTTCACCACATCTAGTGTGTGTGTGACAATCATTGGTACTTTACCTTTAACTTAACTTAACAAAGACATGCACCTGGGGATAGGCCCCTCCCACCTCCAAAGACATGCACCTGGGGATAGGCCCCTCCCACCTCCAAAGACATGCACCTGGGGATAGGCCCTCCCCCCTACAAAGACATGCACCTGGGGATAGGCCCCTCCCACCTCCAAAGACATGCACCTGGGAATAGGCCCCTCCCACCTCCAAAGACATGCACCTGGGGATAGGCCCCTCCCACCTCCAAAGACATGCACCTGGGGATAGGCCCCTCCCACCTCCAAAGACATGCACCTGGGGATAGGCCCCTCCCACCTCCAAAGACATGCACCTGGGGATAGGCCCCTCCCACCTCCAAAGACATGCACCTGGGGATAGGCCCCTCCCACCTACAAAGACATGCACCTGGGGATAGGCCCTCCCACCTCCAAAGACATGCACCTGGGGATAGGCCCTCCCACCTCCAAAGACATGCACCTGGGGATAGGCCCCTCCCACCTCCAAAGACATGCACCTGGGGATAGGCCCCTCCCACCTTCAAAGACATGCACCTGGGGATAGGTTGATTGGCAACACTAAATGGTCCCTAGTTTGTGAATGTTGTCTATCTGTGTTGGCCCTGTGATGAGGTGGTGACTTGTCCAGGGTGTACCCCGCCTTCCGCCCCAATGCAGCTGAGATAGGCTCCAGCAGCCCTGTGAACCCGAAAGGGACAAGCGGTAGAAAATGGATGGATGATAGATGTTTGGAAAGCTTGCAAATAAATGGCAGGGTGTATTATTTTGTATTTGACAGGCTACAGGATCTCAGATCGGCATGATTGTCAACTCCCTGACCAACATCGGAGCATCTTTTATCATCGCCCTCTACTTTAGTTGGAAGTTAACTTTGGTCATTATGTGCTTCTTGCCTCTCATCGGGCTGTCTGGACTCTTTCAAGCCAAAATGTTGACAGGTTTCGCAAGTGAAGACAAAAAAGCCATGGAGGCGGCAGGCCAGGTCAGTGTTCCCCACAGGATGTCAAGTTCCAGCTCATTTTTCTAAGATGGCGTGTTTTGCAGGTGTCTGGTGAAGCTCTAGCCCACATCAGAACCATTGCCGGTTTGGCCAAAGAGAGCTCCTTTGTGGACTCTTACGAGCAGAAACTTGAGTCTCCTTATAAATCTGCCAAGAAGAAAGCCAACATCTACGGCCTCTTTTTTGGCTTGTCCCAGTGTGTCATCTTCATGGCATACGCTGCTTCATTTCGATATGGAGGCTACCTGGTTAGCTCTGAGGGGCTGCAATACATGATCGTTTTCAGGTTCAATACTTTTGTCATTTCAAATCTTAGTGTATGTGTGTGTGTGTGTGTGTGTGTGTGTGTGTGTGTGTGTGTGTGTGTGTGTGTGTGTGTGTGTGTGTGTGTGTGTGTGTGTGTGTGTGTGTGTGTGTGTGTGTGTGTGTGTGTGTGTGTGTGCTAGATGCGACTCCTGACAAACTGCTGATATATTCCAGGGTGATATCAGCTGTAGTAATCAGTGGGACGGCGCTGGGAAGAGCTTCATCTTTCACTCCAGATTACGCCAAAGCCAAGACCGCTGCCGCTCAGTTCTTCAAACTATTGGATCGGACACCGAAAATCAGCATAAGCAGCACAGATGGAGAGAAATGGGTTTGTGCATCAAGAACAGAAATATAATGTCAAATGTCAAATTAATTCTTATGAACAAATTTCCGCGAAGAGTATCACCGTATTTTCTGGACCATTGGGCGCAGCAGATTATAAGGCGCACTGCCGATGAGCGGGTCTAGTCAGGTCTATTTTCATACAAAAGGCGCATTAAAGGAGTCATATTATTATGATTATTTTCTAAATGTAAAAGACTTCCTTGTGGTCTACATAACATGTAATGGTGGTTCTTTGCTCAAAATGTTGCATAGATGATGTTTTACACATCTTCAAGTCACTTTCTGACAGTCTCTTCAGGATGCACCGTTTTGTGGCCGCTCTAATTTACGTGCCTCCACTTGGACAGCGTCTTCTCCCCGTCATCTTTGTTGTAGCGGTGTAGCGTGCAAGGACGGGAGTGGAAGAAGTGTCAAAAGATGAAGCTAACTGTTTTAATGACATTCAGACTTTACTTCAATCAATAACGGAGCAGCATCTCCTCATCCGTGGCTCACTAGTGCAACAACAACGCCCGAAATGTGTCCCCACCAGAACTCTCTAATAAGTAAAGTTCCTTGGGTGAATAATGTAAACTCACTACACCAGTATGTTTTAGTGCTTTCATGGTGAGTTTACTGACAGATATAAGTAAGAACTTTACACTACTTTATATTAAAAATGGCAACAGTGGAGGATGAATGTCACATAACAAGAAGATAGAGAAAAGGTGTCATGACGTGGGGGTTTTTGCAACTTACTGCGAGGATTGTTCTCCCGGGATGCAAACTGACTTTTCCGGACTAGGTTAGCAGGTAGGAACATATTTAATAATGACTCTTAAATAGGTACCAACAAAAAAGGCGAACAAGGCGAAGGCACAACAAAAACTAACACTTAGCGTAAACTATGGACAGGGAAAAACTAAAACTTGCTAACTGTGGCATGAATAAACAAAACTGGCATGAAGCAAACAATCGCATGAATACAAGCATAAACTATGGCATGAAAAGAACAATGTCGCCAGGCCAACTAACTGGCAACAACAGGCTTAAAAAATAGTCTCTCTTGATTAGAGACAGGTGTGACCCGAACGCAAGAGAAAATCATAAGTCGTCATGGAAACTAAAACAAACAAGGGAGCGCAAACAGGAACTAAAAGAGTCCAAAAACTAACAAAAAATAACAAAAACATAATCCAGACCACAGATCATGACAAAAAGAAGAAGATTATCGACTACAGTGTCCACACGGACTACAAAGGCGGAGGCACGCAACTTTTCAGGACTTATGCAGATCCCAAATACAGATCAGGAGGTACCAGAAGGCAAGAAAAGTTGCTTTTGCCTAAAATTGTGAAACAAAACGCCAGATAATATGTCTTACCTTATACACACACCATAATAATACTCCTATGTTGAAGCACAGTACAATCCATCAAGCGGTGTGGCTTCATAGCTTACCAAAGTCCTACTAAAACATTTTGATAGATTTTTGAGCGCTGTGTGTAATGTTCTATATTTTCAATGGAACATAACATTTTGGTGTTGTTTACTTGAGTCATATTGCAGTCTACACGTATCTCTTATGTGTGACTGCCATCTACTGGTCACACTTATCATTACACCATGTACTAAATAAAATAGCTTCGAGGTCAGTAAGCACAACCCAAATTATTCCGTACATTAGGCGCACCGCATTGAGAAAATGAAAGGATTTTAAGTGCGCCTTATAGTCCGAAAAATACGGTATTATTAATTAATCTAATTTTCAGTTGTCGACCTACTAAATATGTTTTTTAAACATTATTGAAGCCCTAGACCAGGTGTCACCAACCTTTTTGAAACCAAGAGCTACTTCTTGGGCACTGATTAATGAGAAGGGCTACCAGTTTGATACACACTTAAATAAATTGCCAGAAATAGCCAATTTGCTCAATTTACCTTTAACTCTATGTTATTATTAATAATTAATGATATTTACACTTTATTGAACGGTTTAAAAGAGGAGAAAACACAAAAAAAATGACAATTAAATTTTGAAACATAGTTTATCTTCAATTTCGACTCTTTAAAATTCAAAATTAAACCGAAAAAAAGAAGAGAAAAACTGGCTAATTCAAATATTTTTGAAAAAATTAAAAAAAGAATTTATGGAACATCATTAGTAATTTTTCCTGATTAAGATTAATTTTAGAATTTTGATGACATGTTTTAAATAGGTTAAAATTCGATCTTCACTTTGTTAGAATATATAACAAATTGGACCAAGCTATATTTCTAACAAAGACAAATAATTATTTCTTCTATATTTTCCAGAATTTTTTTTAAAAGAAATTCAAAAGACTTTGAAATAAGATTTAAATTTGATTCTACAGATTTCTAGATTTGCCAGAATAATTTTTTTGAATTTTAATCATAATAAGTTTGAAGAAATATTTCACAAATATTCTTCGTCGAAAAAACAGAAGCTAAAATGAAGAATTAAATTAAAATGTATTTATTATTCTTTACAATAAAAAAAATTAATTTACTTGAACATTGATTTAAATTGTCAGGGAAGAAGAGGAAGGAATTTAAAAGGTAAAAATGTATATGTGTTTAAAAATCCTAAAATCATTTTTAAGGTTGTATTTTTTCTCTAAAATTGTCTTTCTGAAAGTTATAAGAAGCAAAGTAAAAAAATTAATGAATTTATATAAACAAGTGAAGACCAAGTCTTTAAAATATTTTCTTGGATTTTCAAATTCTATTTGAGTTTTGTCTCTCTTAGAATTAAAAATGTCGGGCAAAGCGAGACCAGCTTGCTAGTAAATAAATAAAATTTAAAAAATAGAGGCAGCTCACTGGTAAGTGCTGCTATTTGAGCTATTTTTAGAACAGGCCAGCGGGCTACTCATCTGGTCCTTACGGGCTACCTGGTGCCCGCGGGCACCGCGTTGGTGACCCCTGCCCTAGGCAGTTGCTGATAGCAGTGTTGTCAGCAGTGATGTTAGCACTCTGTTCTGTCTTGCGTCTCGTCTTTGGACGTTGTTGGCGTCAAAGGCTCACCAAGTGTGTTAATGATTAGGCAGGAGTTGAGAATAAGGTGCATCAAAAAGTGAATCTGCCAAATGTTGGTCAACTTGATTGTCGCCGTGACGATAAGGCAGTGCCAAGATTAGCCGCCTGTTGTTATTAGCGGCGTTCATGTCCAGACGGGCGGATCACGAAAGTTAACCTAAAAACTGAAGTCCCGCTATGTGAATATCTTTATCCATCGCCACAACATAATAACAGAAAATAAGGCCGCCGCACTATAATACATATAAGACATAAATAAAACATTTATGTATTTATTTATTTACTCATCTATTTATCTATTTTATTTATTTATTTCGTAAACAACAAACTAAAATACTCTTAATCTTTACAATATAAAGAAGAAAAATAGCACATCCAGCACAATATTGTCGTCTGTAAAAAAACAAACAAAAACAAATGTAGCAAAAAAAGAGAATTAAAAAAATAAGCACATTGTTTGTCCGAAAAGGAGCAGGAGGAAGCAAAGCTTATAATGTCCTTCCCCAACACCATGTAATAATCGGATCCTTGATCAATAATTACAATATTCACCTGATAAGAATGTATGACATGATTTAACACTTAATTAGGCAAAAAGTATGTAAAATATATATATATTTTTTCAACTTTGGAGTAGATAGATAGATAGTACTTTATTGATTTTTTCAGGAGAGTTCCCTCAAGAAAATTAAAGTATGTATAAAGTTGCGACATTTGAAGTGTGATGCAGCCAAGGACGTCAAAGACTGTATCTCTTAGAACGGCGGTGTCAAGGTGCGGCCCATCAACACCTTTCCTCCGGCCCACCAGACGACTTTGCTAAGTATAAAAATGAGCTGAAATTTTTGAATGAAAGAAACTGCTGTTTCTAAATGTGTCCACTGGATGTCGCCAGAGCAAGTCTTTGTGTCCCCTCCCACAGACATGACTTCCGAGGGGGCGGAGCTATGTTAGGATGGAGGCAACACTTCTGTGTTTGGACACTGGCTACTTCCATCCATCCATTTTCTACTGCTTGTCCCTTTCGGGGGGGGGGGGGGGGGGGGCTGGAGCCTATCTCAGCTTACGCTGCTTATTAGTGATAGGATAGAAGTTGATCATGTGTGCATTTTGTTGTACTTTTGACTGGGGACACATTGTCTGAATATGCTGAAATAGTATGTATCCCCTTCTTACTTCACGTGTGATAAATGTAATGAGTCCAAATTCACAAGTTTTGTTGTAGACGATGCTACATATGTACAGAATAAACCACATGATGTTAGTCATCAGTTGAGGAAAATGAGTAAATTACATTAATTTCATCTTCTGATGGCTTACAAATTAACACCAATGGGAGCATTTTAAAACTCCGCCAGACTCAATTCCACCTATATGACTAATGAACATTATCACATCGTTTATTCAGAAACTATAACTAACAACAAATGAAGATATTATACAATTAACTGCGACATGTAAGTGTAAAAAAAACTATATGATTTGTACATTCTCAGAATGTGATTGGTCTAATATTAAACAAAAAAACAATCTGAAGTTATCTTTATTTTTAAGTTATCATGCCTGGGGATAGGTTGATTGTCAACACTAAATTGGCCCTTGTGTGTGAATGTGAGTGTGAATGTTGTCTGTCTATCTGTGTTGGCCCTGTGAGGAGGTGGTGACTTGTCCAGGGTGTACCCCGCCTTCCGCCCGAATGCAACTGAGATAGGCTCCAGCACCCCCCGCGACCCCAAACGGGACAAGCGGTAGAAAATGGATGGATGGATGCCATGATTTTACCAGTCTGGCCCGCTTGGGAATAGATGTTCCTCCATGTGGCCCCTGAGCTAAAATGAGTTTGACACCCCTGACTTAGAAGTTCCCTGACACCATGCAAGGATGTGTTCTAGTGGCTGAAAGGATGACATTTATTCAATTTGATTGAGTTTTGATGTTGACTTTAATGTAGAAAAAGACAATATTTGTGGAGCAATGAGGAAAAGAAGATTATAAAGATATCACTGTATGTTTTTTGGTTGACACAAGATTAACAAATATACATTATTTGTAGAAATATTTTTAGACCACATTAATATGCCACGTCACAGTGGTTGGGAATTCTTCCAGTTGGATATAATTACATTGTTTGCCATCATTAGGAGAACTTCAAGGGTGAAATCAAGTTTGCCAACTGTGCGTTCAGCTACCCGACACGTCCGGATGTGTGCGTACTGAAGGGTCTGCTGGTCTCGGTCAAGCCTGGTCAGACCTTGGCCTTTGTGGGGAGCAGTGGCTGTGGGAAAAGCACCAGTGTTCAACTGTTGGAGAGGTTCTACGACCCGGATGAAGGGCGAGTGGTGCGTGCATTCTTGGCAATGTTTAGGTTAGCAAGTGAGCGACGCCATTTTAGTTCTCTTGTGTTTGCAGCTGATCGATGGCCGAGGGTCTCGCTCCGTCAACGTGCCCTTCCTGAGATCTCAGATTGGCATGGTGTCCCAGGAGCCCGTCTTGTTTGACTGCAGCATAGCGCAGAACATTCAGTATGGGGACAACAGGCGTCATGTCAACATGGAGGAGATGGTTGAGGCGGCCAAGAAAGCCTACCTTCATGACTTTGTGATGACGCTGCCAGATGTAAGCACACACTTGTCTCATTTGAGGGTGGTGAGGGGCCAAATGTTCACACATTTTAAAACTGATATATTTGGAATATTCAGCTCACTTTCCTCACATTTAGCTATTTTTTTTCTTTACAAAATTAAAAGCTGAATATTAATGTCAAATGTAAATATTGAATCTAAATGTTATATATAATTGTTCAATCTAAATGCTAAATCCAAACATTGGTCCAACAAAGTGTTAGATATAAATGTTAAATCTAAATCTAAATGTTTAATAGATTTAGATTTAACATTTATATTTCACATTTTGGTGGTTTAAAAAAGAAATTTACAATTTTTTATGATTTTAAATGAATGAATATTATAAAAATATACATTTATATTTCACATGTATATTTAACATTTGTATTTAGATTTAACATTACATTTATATTTAATATTTATATTTAAAATTCAACATTTCTATTGAGATTCAACATTTATATTTTACAAATAATTAGATTCATATTTAACATTTATTTTTAAATTCAACAATTATTGTTATATGAATTCTAAATATACTAGCTAAAAAGTGTAAGGTTTTTTTTTTATATTCAGCACACCATAGATTTTAATTCAAAGGCTTCAAATTTAGCAACAACTATTTGCAGCCTCCTCTATCCCAAGATGATTTGCACACCAGTGCTCAATTGTAAAAAATGTGTACGATATATATATATATATATATATATATATATATATATATATATATATATATATCGTAATTTTTTTTACACACACACACACACACACACACACACACACACACACACACACACACACACACACACACACACACACACACACACACACACACACACACACACATATATATATATATATCTTAATTTTTTTTACGCACACACACACACACACACATATATATATATATATATATATATATATATATATATATATATATATATATATATATATATAAATCAATCAATCAATGTTTATTTATATAGCCCTAAATCACAAAAGTCTCAAAGGGCTGCACAAGCCACAACGACATCCTCGGCACAGAGCCCACACAAGGGACGTTGATGTGAATGACTATGAGAAACCTTGGGGAGGATCGCATATGTGGATAACCCCCCCTCTAAGTACAGTCCCTAGTGGATCCAACATAACAGTGAGAGTCCAGTCCATAGTGGGGCCAGCAGGAGACCATCCAGAGCGGAGACAGGTCAGTAGCGCAGAGACGTCCCCAACCGATGCACAGGCGAGCGGTCCACCCCGGGTCTCAGCTCTGGACAGCCAGCATCTCATCCATGGTCACCAGAACCGGAATAACCCAGCGAGGGGGCAGAGGAGAAAAGAAAACGGTCTAAAAAAGGGGGGGTCTATTTAAAGGCTAGAGTATACAAATTAGTTTTAAGATGGGACTTAAATGCTTCTACTGAGGTAGCATCTCTAACTGTTACCGGGAGGGCATTCCATAGTACTGGAGCCCGAATAGAAAACGCTCTATAGCCCGCAGACTTTTTTTTGGCTCTGGGAATCACTAATAAGCCGGAGTTCTTTGAACGCAGATTTCTTGCCGGGACATATGGTACAATACAGTCAGCAAGATAGGCTGGAGCTAGACCGTGTAGTATTTTATACGTAAGTAGTAAAACCTTAAAGTCACATCTTAAGTGCACAGGAAGCCAGTGCAGGTGAGCCAGTATAGGCGTAATATGATCAAACTTTCTTGTTCTTGTCAAAAGTCTAGCAGCCGCATTTTGTACCAACTGTAATCTTTTAATGCTAGACATAGGGAGGCCCGAAAATAAAACGTTACGGTAATCGAGACGAGACGTAACGAACGCATGAATAATGATCTCAGCGTCGCGAGTGGACAAAATGGAACAAATTTTTGCGATATTACGGAGATGAAAGAAGGCCGTTTTAGTAACACTCTTAATGTGTGACTCAAACGAGAGAGTTGGGTCGAAGATAATACCCAGATTCTTTACCGAGTCGCCTTGTGTAATTGTTTGGTTGTCAAATGTTAAGGTGGTATTATTAAATAGATGTCGGTGTTGAGCAGGACCGATAATCAGTATTTCCGTTTTCTTAGCGTTGAGTTGCAAAAAGTTAGCGGACATCCATTGTTTCATTTCATTAAGACACGCCTCCAGCTGACTACAATCCGGCGTGTTGGTCAGCTTTAGGGGCATGTAGAGTTGGGTGTCATCAGCATAACAGTGAAAGCTAACACCGTATTTGCGTATGATGTCACCTAGCGGCAGCATGTAAATGCTAAAGAGTGCAGGGCCAAGAACCGAACCCTGGGGGACTCCGCACGTTACCTTAACATAGTCCGAGGTCACATTGTTATGGGAGACGCACTGCATCCTGTCAGTAAGATAAGAGTTAAACCAAGACAAGGCTAAGTCTGACATCCCAATACGCGTTTTGATATGCTCTAATAAAATATTATGATCGACGGTATGGAAAGCGGCGCTAAGATCAAGAAGCAGCAACATAGATGACGCATCAGAATCCATCGTTAGCAATATATCATTAGTCATTTTTGCGAGGGCTGTCTCCGTAGAGTGATTTGCCCTGAAACCGGATTGAAAAGGTTCACAGAGATTGTTAGACGCTAAGTGTTCATTTAGCTGCTGTGCAACAATTTTTTCGAGGATTTTCGAGATAAACGGAAGGTGGGACACCGGCCGGTAGTTTACCATGAGGTCAGGATCGAGGTTAGGTCTTTTGAGTAGAGGATGAATAACAGCTTTTTTGAATGCTAGGGGAACAGTGCCAGAG
The DNA here is from genome assembly GCF_033978785.1 of Entelurus aequoreus. Classification (NCBI taxonomy): domain Eukaryota; kingdom Metazoa; phylum Chordata; class Actinopteri; order Syngnathiformes; family Syngnathidae; genus Entelurus; species Entelurus aequoreus. Next base: position 38,959,934 of record NC_084744.1, on the reverse strand, counting down.
GAAAGTGATAAGTTTATAATATTTAGCACTGATGGACCTAATAATACAAAAAGCTCCTTGATAAGTTTCCCAGGAATTGGGTCAAGTAAAAATGTTGTTTGTTTTGTCCCATTTACACATCTTAACAATTCCTCTAATGTTATTTTATCAAAGAGAGAGAAACTATTTTGGAGGGCAGTGTCCGTCGTATATACAGTCGTATCTGTGTTAATAGAACCCAGTTGTAGCTGGGATGCATTGTCTTTAATCTCCTTTCTAATGACTTCAATTTTCTTATTAAAGAAATTCATAAAGTCATCTGCCGAGTGGGTGGAGCTACTGGGAGGAGTCTCTTGTTGGGTTAGCGATGCTACTGTACTAAACAAAAATTTAGGATCATTTTTGTTGAGGTGGATGAGATTTGAGTAATATTTAGCTTTAGCTAAGGTAAGCATTTGTTTATAAGTTATTAAACTATCACTCCATGCTTGATGGAAAACCTCAAGTTTAGTCGCACGCCATTTGCGTTCCAGCTTTCTACATGATAATTTCTGGGCTTTAGTTTCCTCTGTAAACCATGGGGTACGCCTTTTAGGGGCCCTTTTTAGCTTTAGCGGTGCTTCACTATCAATGGTGTCGCGCAGGTTGTTAGTGAGGTTATCAATAGATCCGACATAATTTGGGAATGGTGCCATTCAGGGGCGCCGAAAAGGGGAGGTAAAGGAGACGGATTCTAGGGGCCCATAATGGAGGGGGGCCCAGAGAGGCCCCTAATGATGATGAAATTATAATACAGGGGGCCCTGAAAAGATTCTTTTCATGGGGCCCAAAATCCCTAGCAGCGCCCCTGCTGCCATTACCGAAGGCAGTAGGCCAGCAAGAGTCGTTGTTGTGGTAGCATTAATGTTGCGGCTGCTATAGTAGTTATTATTATTATTATTAGTTTGTTGACAATGAGTCAGAACTTTGAATTTTATAAGGTAATGATCGGACATTACTTTAGTATACGGGAGTATCGGAACTTTGGAGGTGGTGACACCCCTGACAAGCACTAGATCTATCGTATTACTGTTGCGATGCATGGGTTCATGTATTATTTGTGTAAGACCACAGCCATCAATTATAGTGTGGAGCGCCACGCACGGTGGGTCCGATGGGGTATTCATATAGATATTAAAGTCCCCCATTATGATTATATTGTCAGCGTGCGTCACTAGATCAGCAACAAACTCTGAGAATTCACTGATGAAGTCCGAATAGGGCCCAGGGGGGCGGTATACAGTATATATATAAATATATATATATATATATATATATATATATATATATATATATATATATATATATATATATATATATATATATATATATATATATATATATATATATATATATATATATATATATATAGTGTGTATATATATATATATATATATATATATATATAAATATATATATATATATATATATATATATATATATATATATATATATATATATATATATATATATATATATATATATATATGTGTGTACAGTATATATGTATATATATGTATGTGTATATATGTATATATATATACATGTGTATATATGTATATATATATGTATATATATGTGTATATATGTATATATATGTGTATATATGTATATATATATACATGTGTATATATATGTATATATATACATGTGTATATGTATATATATATATATATGTATATATGTATGTATGTATGTATGTATGTATATGTATATATGTATATGTATATATATATATATGTGTGTATATATATATGTGTATATATGTATATATATACATGTATGTATATATATGTATACATATATATACATGTATATATATATATATATATATATATATATATATATATATATATATATATATATATATATATATATATATATATATATATATATATACATGTGTATATGTATATATATATATATATGTATATATGTATGTATTTATGTATGTATATGTGTATATGTATATATATATATATATATATATATATATATATATATATATATATATATATATATATATATATATATATATATATATATATATATACTGTATATATGTGTATATATATATGTATATGTATAGATGTATATATATGTACGTATATATATATAATGTACATATATATATGTATATATATGTATGTCTATATAATGTACATATATATAATGTACATATATATGTGTGTATATATACATATAAGTGTGTGTGTGTGTGTGTGTGTGTGTGTGGGTGTGTGTGTGTGTGTGTGTGTGTTATGGTAATGGTGAAAATTGGACAGAGAATCATTACTCTGCCCCTAGTGGTCTGGAGGTATACACTGTAAGACTCAAATATGATTGCATGGTACTTTTACAAATGTGGACCAGTGTTGCCAACATGGCGACTTTCTCGCTAAATCTGGCGACTTTCCAAAGTTACTAGCGACAAATCTAGCGACTTTTCCATCTGCTCTATTGACATGTAACTCTGCAGTAAGAGTCCTCCCCTCCTCACACGCAGCAGTCCCAGCTTCAATCAGAGCATAGAACAGACCCACATATGGAGAGCCAAATTGAATAAATAATTTTTTGAATAAGTACTTGAATGTGTAATTGTTTAATAATAATTGGTATTACACAGATAAATGTGTTACTAATTTGTTAAATGTAAAATAACATTTAATTCGTTAATTATTCAATTCATTATGGATTTCATTATTTCCTGATTAAATTCCTTATTTTACAATTTAATGACTTATTGTACGATTTAATTATTGATTTCATTGTTTCATGATTTTTCATGATTTAATGACATACTTAATAATTTGATTAATTAATGACAATTAATGATTATTCAAATGTATATTTATTTATCTACTTTTGCACCATTTTGCATTCCATAACCACATCCCTCATGATTGATTATTTCACGATTGAATTATTGTTTTAATTAAATATTATACGATTTAATTAATTATTGAGTTTATTTTTTCATGATGGTATGATTTATTTAAAATGAACGTAAATGTTTCTTCATTGTCATGTCACGCTGAAACAAATAACTGCAACTTCCCAATCTCATCGTTAATGTTAATGTTAATGTAGAAACAACTCTTTAGACTTTGAAACAAATTTGATGCTCTAACATTTAACAATGTAGAATACAATTTGAAGAAAACAATTTGTCATTTTAAAGGAACACTATGTAAAAGTGTCCCTATATATTAAACTTTTAAGATGCAAAACAGAGCACACTCATAACAATTTTATTTCCCTGTCATAAAAAAATATCACTTATATTGTGGATGTCCTGTTAGCTTATAGGACAATGACTTGACAGGCTATAAATGGCAATATAGGATGTTTTAAAGCTAATACTGCATGTAGAATACAGTACATAATGTTATTTCGGGTCATGCATGGATGAATAGGATGTTTTAGAGCTAATACTGCATGCAGAATACAGTACATGATGTCATTTCGGGTCATGCAAGGATAAATTCTCCCTGTTTATATACATTTCAACATTTGACAGAAATATGAGACCCAGGTGGGTGCACAAGGCTCCCAGCTGTCAAGAGGACAAAAGCAGCGTATCGCCATCGCCAGGGCCATCGTTAGGAACCCCAAGATCCTGCTTCTAGATGAAGCCACTTCTGCTCTGGATACGGAGAGCGAGAAGGTACAGTATACTACTTGTGTGTACACTATCTCACAAATGGGAGTACACTCTTTACATTTCAGCAAACATTTTATGATACAATTTCTTTGATTATTCTGTTCCAAAACGTCAACAAAGACCAAATCCTTTGTAAAACCAAAGCAAATTCATATTTGCACATCCAACTAATCTGTCACCCAAAAATATTAACACAAAACACATTTTAGGGGAAATAATCATAGTTTTGCGTGCAGAAACCAATAAAAGTACAAATAATTGAGGGATAAAATATACCACATATGTCAGTGTGTTTCCCACCTAGGCCTTCAGTGACGTCTGACTTCAATGATGACTTCCCAAAATAGCATCTTTATGTCACCACATGACCATTGCTGGAGAAATACTATACAAGAACACATTTATGCACTACTGCTCATTGAAACACATCAACGGTGTACAAAAAACGGGTTATTTTCTGGTGCATTTAAAAATCAATAAACTCACATCAGCAATTAAAAACATATCTTATGTGGTACTGTCAAAATTAAGATTGCAAAAAACATGTAAACGTGAAAAAATAAAGAAATACAATATTTGTAGCACCCATTTGACGCCGTATAAGCCAGTGGTACCGCTGGTAGTCGCTTGATTCTAGTGGAAGTGGCGGGCTTTTCCCCTTTTCATGGCTGGGACAGCTGAGCTAGCTTCCTGGGTTGGCCGACATGGTCTCACAAGATGTAGTCTCTCTTGAAATATCCTTCTTGAAAATATGTATCTGCCACCTAATCAACGTTTTGTTCTCCTTCTTTGTGGGTTAAAAAAGTGATTTCTCTGCTAGCCCGGTATGGCTACGGCGCAACACTTCCTGCTTGTAGTCAATTGCAACTTGTAGAGGTGTGGGGGGTCAAAGGTGGAGCTGGGGGTTGGTATTCCATGTTTAGAGGAGTGTTGTCAGACTCCACATGAAATATGTTGTTTGCTCTCACACGAGCCTCTGCTATCTTCACTTCACTTTCTGTCTTCTATTGTTGCAACTTCAATGTTTCACCTTCCAGCTTTGCTTGTTAAACATGAAGTATTTGAACCTGCTGCTGGGGTTCCTGTCACTGGCCGCAAAATGGCACCTATTAGCAGACATTATCTGCCGTTTTGTTTCACAATAGTATGCCAAACAAACTTTTCTTACCTTCTGGTACCTGCTGATGTTTATTTGGGATCTGCATAAGTCCTGAAATTTTGCGCACGTCCGTAGTCGATAAGCTTCTTCTTTTTCTCTATCTTCTTGTTATGTGACATTCATCCTCCACTGTTGCCATTTCTAATATAAAGTAGTGTAAAGTTCTTACTTATATCTGTCAGTAAACTCACCATGAAAGCACTAAAACATACCGGTGTAGTGAGTTTACATTATTAACCCAAGGAACTTTAGTTGTTAGAGAGTTCTGGTGGGGACACATTTCGGGCGTTGTTGTTGCACTAGTGAGCCACGGATGAGGAGATGCTGCTCCGTTATTGATTGAAGTAAAGTCTGAATGTCATTAAAACAGTTAGCTCCATCTTTTGACACTTCTTCGACTCCCGTCTTTGCACGCTACAACGCTACAACAAAGATGACGCTGTCCAAGTGGAAGCACGTAAATAAGAGCGCCCACAAAACGGTGCATCCTGAAGAGACTGTCAGAAAGTGACTTGAAGATGATGTGTAAAACATCACTTTTGCAACATTTTGAGCAAAGAACCACCATTACATGTTATGTAGACCACAAGGAAGTCTTTTACTTTTAGAAAATAATCATAATAATATGACTCTAGGGATGTCCGATAATGGCTTTTTTGCCAATAGCCGATATTCCAATATTGTCCAACTCTTAATTACCGATACCGATATCAACCGATACCGATATATACAGTCGTGAAATTAACACATTATTATGCCTAATTTGGACAACCAAGGATGGTGAAGATAAGGTCCTTTTTAAAAAAAAATTAATAGAAATAAAATAAGATAAATCAATTAAAAACATTTTCTTGAATAAAAAAGAAAGTAAAACAATATAAAAACAGTTACATAGAAACTAGTAATTAATGAAAATGAGTAAAATTAACTGTTAAAGGTTAGTACTATTAGTGGACCAGCAGCACGCACAATCATGTTAGCTTACGGACTGTATCCCTTGCAGACTGTATTGATATATATTGATATATAATGTAGGCACCAGAAATATTAATAACAGAAAGAAACAACCCTTTTGTGTGAATGAGTGTGAATGAGTGTAAATGGGGGAGGGAGGTTTTTTGGGTTGGTGCACTAATTGTGAGTGTATCTTGTGTTTTTTATGTTGATTTAATAAAAAAAATAAAAAAACTTTTTTTTTTTAAAAACCGATACCGATAATTAAAAAAAACATATTTCATTTTAAAGCATTTATCGGCATCTCTATATGACTCCTTTAATGCGCCTTATAATCTGGTGCGCATTTTGTATGAAAATAGACCTGAATAGACCCACTCATCGGCAGTGCGCCTTATAATCCGGTGCGCCCTATGGTCCAGAAAATACAATATATACACACATACGTACAGTATATTCATTCATTATTACATTCCTGTACGCATACATTGGTACTTACCCACATACATACACAAATACAGTACATACATACACACTCATGGTACATACCGTACATCCACACACATTCACTGTACAAACATGCATGTACACATACTGTACATATACATTCACTGTACAAACATACATATACACATACTGTACATATACATTCACTGTACATACAAACATACATACACACATACTGTACATATACATTCACTGTACAAACATACATATACACATACTGTACATATACATTCACTGTACATACAAACATACATACACACATACTGTACATATACATTCACTGTACAAACATACATATACACATACTGTACATATACATTCACTGTACATACAAACATACATACACACATACTGTACATATACATTCACTGTACATACATACATATCCACATACTGTACAAACATACATATACACATACCTGTACATATACATCCACTGTACAAACATACATATACACATACTGTACATATACATTCACTGTACAAACATACATACACACATACTGTACATATACTGTACATCCACTGTAAAAACATACATATACACATACTGTACATATACATTCACTGTACAAACATACATATACACATACTGTACATATACTGTACATCCACTGTACAAACATACATATACACATACTATACATATACATTCACTGTACAAACATACATATACACATACTGTACATATACAAGATAGATAGATAGATAGTACTTTATTGATTCCTTCAGGAGAGTTCCCTCAGGAAAATTTAAATTCCAGCAGCAGTGTACAAAATTGTAAAAAGTAAAAAGTAAATAATGGGGGTATAAATGGAGACAAAATAGAAAAATATTACAATAGAATAAAAATAAAAAGCAACGATGAGAATAAAAATATAACAGTAAAATAAGAATATAACAAGAGAAACTAGGCAGTAGTGACCATGTTATGAAAAAAGTATTTCACTGTTATTGTTTTGCATCCCCTGTCATCCTAGTACCCCCCCCCCCCAGAGAGGAGTTGTACAGTCTAATGGCGTGTGGGACAAAGGAGTTTTTGCGTCTATTAGTCCTGCACTTGGGATGAAGCAGTCTAGCACTGAACAGGCTCCTCTGGCTACTGACAACGGTATGCAGAGGGTGACTGGCATCATCCAGGATGCTCACTAGTTTTTCCACAGTCCTCTTCTCTGCCACCGTCACCAGTGAGTCCAGTTTTATTCCGATCGTAGAACCGGCCCGCCTGATCAGTTTCTCCAGTCTGGAGCTGTCCTTACAAGTACATATGCATACATACACTCATGCATATAATCAAGTTTCATCAAACATATATTAACGTTGTTGCCCTAGGGGAAACTGGGTAAAATACGTCACACTGACAAAGCTTCACCTAGTTTTACTATAACAATCTACAAGGTTAATTAAGTTTGCTTCTATTTCTTCTCCTCCATTTATCTGCTTTCTTTTGTAGTTCAAGTTATCATTGCGTATATGTATTGTTGCATTTGAAACAACTGTATTGTTGATAATAGAGCTAATTATTGTTATTATTCATTATTAATAGTGATATTTCTATTTATATTTTTGTGCATTAATGTCCATTGTCATTTCTGTGTTATTAATATTTTCTTCACTAATTGCTTCTTTGCGATCACTTTTACTAACATATTTGTACATATCCTATTTGCTGGTGCCGTTCTGTTGTTGTTGTTGTTTTTATTGTTATTGTTGTGTTTGTTGTTGTCTTCTCTCTGTCTTATCCCCCTCTTGTCCCTGCAATTTCCCCCTCTGTCTTCCTTTTTTCTCTCTTTCTATCCCCTCCTGCTGGGCCAAACATTAAAATAAATGAATGTAATAAAGTCAAATACAAATAAGACAACAAGAGAAGTATTGTTTAAAGTAAATGTGTACAGCAGATATAGATCATCTACATCAGGGGTGTCCAAACTTTTTCCAGCAAGGGCCGCATACAGAAAAGTTGAAGGCTCTAGGGGCCACTTTGTGCTTTTTTGTACATTCAAGACCCGAAAACCTCTTAGATGCCAGTTATTATTAGTTTTTTTTTATTTTGCATGATTTCCTGTCCAGCGCTCTTATTTTTTGTTCCACGTCCTTTTTTCCTCCATTTGCTAGCTGAGCGCTGGCGCCGTCACCTGTCCCTGGTTGCCAATCAGGATGCTTTTGGGGACTGGATTATTTTGCTTTGTACTCCAACGTTGTACCTTTTGCACTTCATACGTCTCTTTTCCATTTGAGCACCTGCCTTTCTCTGGTAAAGAAGACTTATTTTCTGCACTTGCCTGCCGTCTCTGCACCCCGGAGTGCCTAACGTAACAAAAACTGATACAAAGTAGTTGAATCAATTATTCTCATTATTTAATTATTTATCAATATTAGTATGATTATTACATTATAAGGCTTAGCACACTCAAAATCTTACCATTACCATTCTTTTCTGCACTCGCCTGCCGTCTCTGCAACTACATAAAACGAAACGTAACAAAAAACTAGTAAAATTTAGTTCAATCAATTATTCATCTTATAATTAGTCTTTATCAATACTTACTATTATTAATATTTAGCTTTCGCAAACTCTAAATCTTACCATATCTTGCAAGAAATGAGTACATATGTTCATCAAACACCATGTAAAAGACGCACAGGTTAACAGCAATTTTGGTTTTCAGGTCCCATTTTGGGGGAATTTGGTCTGGTTCCATTTTTTCTAAGCACAAATTGTATTTTGCCGGTGTCGCTGATCAATTAAAAACGAGCTGCGGGCCGCAAATGGCACCCGGGCCACACTTTGGACACCCCTGATCTACATCAACAAGTATATGATTTGTCTGAGTAGCTGGACAGGACAAATAAAATCCTCAAAGCTCCTGATGTTATGTTAGTGTTGTACACTTGCTATATTAATGCTTGTAGTTTAGTCAACACAGACAGAAAGAAGCAACCTCTAACAACTCAACGCTAAGCTTCTGATTGTAAGTGACACCATTTTAACTCAATTATTTAAGTGGTATTGACAACTTATACTTGATCTTAAAATGGTTGCTGAAATGTGAGGAGCGTACACACTTTTTGAGGTACAGATTCATTAAAGAACTCTACATGATGACTTATTTTCCACAGATCGTCCAGTCTGCTCTGGATAACGCGAGAAAAGGTCGAACAAGCATAGTCATCGCTCATCGCCTCTCCACCATTCAGAACGCTGACATCATCGCAGTGATGTCACACGGCGTGGTCATAGAACAAGGCACACATGAAGAACTGATGGCCAAGACTGGCGCTTATTATAAGCTGGTCACAACCGGAGCTCCTATCAGCTAGAAGCAAAGTTTGACAACTATTTTTGTTACAGTAAAGTCATTTGTACCTCCCTACTTGGCACTCAGCATCAAGGGTTGGATTTGGGGGTTAAATCACCAAAAATGATTCCCGGGCGCGGGCACCGCTGCTGCTCACTGCTCCCCTCACCTTCCAGGGGGTGATCAAGGGTGATGGGTCAAATGCAGAGAATAATTTCGTCACACCTCGTGTGTGCGTGTGACAATCATTGGTACTTTAACTTTAACTTCAACTTTAGTCAATCATCATTTGAACAATCCTTTGGTCATGTTTACATTGCTGAACTGCTGTCATAGGTTTAACTGCACATGTCATTTATTATACTAGATAATATATGTTATATAACATTATATAGTATATACTTTTTTTGTTGTATCAAAACATTTTACCAAGATAATAATTGTCCGTTTTGACGTATGAATTGCCAATATGAATATTATTGTCGTATTTTTGGATGTAAAGCAGCAATTTTCCTATAGCATGAAAGGGTGTGCCGAAGATATGTGGCAAATCGGAAAAAAATGTCAAACTTAATTTTTTTAACCTGAGAAGCTAAATTCACATGCATGCTAGAATTATTGCTAAAACAGGAAATATAATTGCATTTGGATCATTATTAAAACTCCCTGTTCTTTTACCATTTCAATTGTTTCATTTACAAACACAGAGAAAGAGAGAGAAAAAATTAAAATATACAATGTCAAGCAAAAACATGGAGAAGATGACCCTCAGGTCTTGTAATGAAAAGTTACCTCTAAATATTAATATAATAAATCTTACTATATTTTACAGAAAGGGATGGAACAATAGTAATAATAATGGTCAGGCTACTTAGTTTGCTAACAGCCAGAGCACTTGGATTCTTACGTAATAAGTCAAGGTGCTTAGCAACTACAAACAGCTGGCAAGGGCCACAAATGGGACGATGCACTAATCTGTTTAATGCAGTTCAATGAGAGACGACCTTGAGACTTCTAACATGTTGACTGATTAATTGCAAAATGTACGTATAAGTGAAGCTTAGCAACCTCGGAGAGATTGTGTAACGAACACACAGCGAGAAAGCATGGTATAAACACAGCCTGTTCAAACACTGAAGGAAGCCTGGGAACCGGCCCAAAAAGAAAACAAATAGTAAGACTCAGCTTTGTTTGGAACTTGCTCAAAGTTACATTTTTCAAACCAAAAAATATAACAACAAATGTAAAATAAGTATCTAATTTGTAAGTATATTAAATAAGAATTGCTTGTTGGCCTGACAAATTAGTCTGGCATTCATTGCTGTCACTCATACACGTGTACACGCCGGGAGCGCCTGCACACACACAGTGTATACATACAACTGCAAAAATAACAAGTGAAGGAAGACTTTTAGAATGTCAATCAACTTATTCTTGTCTCAAAGTGCCACACAGAACAATATGCAATAATTCTCATAGGGAACTTACAACTTGTAGTCATGTTGTTGTAATGATAGAATATCAACCAGCACTAGTTAATTAAACGTTACCAAATTACTATCATTAGCTGACAACACACAATGGTGTGTGTGTGTGTGTGTGTGTGTGTGTGTGTGTGTGTGTGTGTGTGTGTGTGTGTGTGTGTGTGTGTGTGTGTGTGTGTGTGTGTGTGTGTTTGTCTGTGCGCGCATGTTTGTGTGTACAGTAGGTCTAGGGAAGTAACTGTCATGATTTAACAAACTGGCGTACCCAAAAGCAGACAAGAAGACAGAACCAAAGTCCAAAGGTTTTCATTTAAAGAAACGAGGGAGTAGGGTGAGGAGTCGTCAGCTGGCACGGAGGTGTTCCGCAGGCAGGCAGACTTGTAAGAGGTAGGCACTGAAGGCAGAGGAAAACAAGGGTAAGGTAGGTAGGTCTTTATAGTCATTGCACAAGTACAACAAAACTTTGTTTTCAGCACAAACCCGTTCAAGATTAGACAAACAAACAGTGTACAGGGTTACAGAACAGGAACGCTGATGGGTCGCAACAAGGCGCCCGTAAAAGATGGGAAAAGGGTCAATGCTGGGGGAGGATGAGTAAAAAAATACAATCTAGACTAGGCTCCTAAGGGGGCTCAGTCTGTAGTGGGAAAAAACCTTCATAGCAAAGCACATAAACATATTACAAACCCCGTTTCCATATGAGTTGGGAAATTGTGTTAGATGTAAATACAAACGAAATACAATGATTTGCAAATCCTTTTCAACCCATATTCAGTTGAATATGCTACAAAGACAACATATTTGATGTTCAAACTGATAAAAAAAAATTTTTTGTTGCAAATAATCATTAACTTTAGAATTTGATGCCAGCAACACGTGACAAAGAAGTTGGGAAAGGTGGCAATAAATACTGATAAAGTTGAGGAATGCTCATCAAACACTTATTTGGAACATCCCACAGGTGAACAGGCAAATTGGGAACAGGTGGGTGCCATGATTGGGTATAAAAGTAGATTCCATGAAATGCTCAGTCATTCACAAACAAGGATGGGGCGAGGGTCACCACTTTGTCAACAAATGCGTGAGCAAATTGTTGAACACTTTAAGAAAAACCTTTCTCAACCAGCTATTGCAAGGAATTTAGGGATTTCACCATCTACGCTCCGTAATATCATCAAAGGGTTCAGAGAATCTGGAGAAATCACTGCACGTAAGCAGCTAAGCCCGTGACCTTCGATCCCTCAGGCTGTACTGCATCAACAAGCGACATCAGTGTGTAAAGGATATCACCACATGGGCTCAGGAACACTTCAGAAACCCACTGTCAGTAACTACAGTTGGTCGCTACATCTGTAAGTGCAAGTTAAAACTCTCCTATGCAAGACAAAAACCGTTTATCAACAACACCCAGAAATGCAGTCGGCTTCGCTGGGCCTGAGCTCATCTAAAATGGACTGATACAAAGTGGAAAAGTGTTCTGTGGTCTGACGAGTCCACATTTCAAATTATTTTTGGAAACTGGACGTCGTGTCCTCCGGACCAAAGAGTAAAAAAAACATCTGGATTGTTATAGGCGCAAAGTTGAAAAGCCAGCATCTGTGATGGTATGGGGGTGTATTAGTGCCCAAGACATGGGTAACTTACACATCTGTGAAGGCGCCATTAATGCTGAAAGGTACATACAGGTTTTGGAGCAACATATGTTGCCATCCAAGCAACGTTATCATGGACGCCCCTGCTTATTTCAGCAAGACAATGCCAAGCCACGTGTTACATCAACGTGGCTTCATAATAAAAGAGTGCGGGTACTAGACTGGCCTGCCTGTAGTCCAGACCTGTCTCCCATTGAAAATGTGTGGCGCATTATGAAGCCTAAAGTACCACAACGCGGCGCCCGTGTCTGGTCTGGATACTGTGTCTCGGTTGTTTGGGCGGTGGTGTGTTTGTGCGGGTTTGGGTTGGGGTGGTGGGGTCTTTTGTTTGCGTGTTGGCGTTTGGGCTTGCTGGCGGGCTGGCGCTGGCTGGTATCTGTGATCCTGTTGGCGTGTGGTTGCCGGTCGCGGTTTTTTTTTTGATCGCTTTGATTTGATTGGGTGGTGCTGGCTGTCTGTGGGTGTTGTGGCTGCTGTTTCTGCTGCCGTTTGTTTGTGGTGTGGGCGCCCGTGGCTGCTGGGTCTGGTGCAGGGGGGTGGCTGATGTTGTGACTGGTGGCAGCGCGCGCGCGTGGTGGTTGTCGGGGCTGACAAACTGTGTATATGTATGTGTATGTGTGTGTGTGTATGTATGTATGTATGTATGTATGTATATATATGTGTATGTGTATGCATGTGTATGTGTGTGTATGTGTACATGTGTATGTTTATGTGTATGTATATATATATATGTATGTATATTACTGGGGGTACATTCTGGGCCTGCCTGTCGGGTGGGGGTCGGCGCCTCAGGCTACTGCATCCGGACTGCGTGTCTGGAGCTCCTGGGTCCCGCCGTCCATCCCTTCCGGGTGCCCGTCTTGGTTGGGGCCTGCTGGGTCTGGTCCCTGCGTCTACTGTGGTGGCTTGGTGCTGCAGGGTATTCCGAGGTGCTGCGAGTCGGCCAGTTGTTGGGGTAGCGACCTTGTGTGTCAGCATGTCTGTGATCTTCTTTTAATTCTTTTTTTATTTATTTTTATTTTTTATTTTTTTATAAATAGATTTAATTATTTATTTATTTATTTTCCCCCCCCTTTTTAAAAAAAATATATTTTATTAATATTATTATTATTATTATTATTATGTATTTATTTATTTTATTTATTTATTCCCCTACCTCAGGGGGGGGGACTCGGCGGGGAGGTTGCTGGTTGTTCCATCTCCATCGTTGGGGTCCCTGCGGGTGGGGTGGGTGGTTCCTGTGGCCCCGTGCTGGGTGGTCCTGTGGCGGCCGGCTTGGGTGGGGTGGCCGTGGGCTGGCCTCGCCGCGCTCTCCGGGGGTGGGGGGGGGGGGGCTCGTGGGGGCCCTGTTGCCGGTGGGGCGGGGGCGGTCTTCCCGTCCGGTTGCGGGGGGTCTCCGGGCCCCTCGGGCGGGGCGTCCCGCCTTTCTGTCCGTGTGGGGTGTGGTCTCTCGCTGGCTTGGGGTCTGGCTTCCCCCTGTTTTTCTCGTGCCTTGTCCTCTGCCGGGTGCGTCTGTCTGCGGCCTGCTGCTGGCCCTTGTGGGCGGCACGGTGGGCCAGGCTCTGGGGTTCCTGTCGCTGTCCGGCTTGGCTGCGTGGGGGCGGTGGCCCCTGGTTCCCTGGGCACCACACCTACTGTTTGTGGGATGGGTTCTCGGGGAGGCTGGGGCCGTACTCTGGCTCCCGCACACACTGGGAGTCAAATGTATTGTACATGCAAATTCACATATACTCACACACATACATACAGACATACGTAGGTACCTACGCTCCCACATACATATACAAATAAATACAGTACATATTTACACACTCAAAGTTCGTACATCCACACGCACATTCATTATACAAACATACTGTATACACATACTGTACATATACATTCACTGTAAAAACATACATATACACATACTGTACATATACATTCACTGTACAAACACACACATACACATACTACACATACATTCACTGTACAAACACACACATACATATACTGTACATATACATTCACTGTACAAACACACATTTACACATACTGTACATATACATTCACTGTTCAAACACACATACTGTATACACATACTGTACATATACATTCGCTGTACACACATATACACATACTGTACATATACATTCACTGTACAAGCACACATACACATACTGTACATATACAAGTACATATGCACACATACACTCATGCACATAATCACGTTTCATCAAACATATATTAACGTTGTTGCCCTAGGGTAAACTGGGTATAACACATGGCACACCTATTGTTACTATAACAATCTACAAGGTTAAGGTTGCTTCTCTTTCTTCCCCTCCATTTTTCTGCATTCTTTCGTATCTCAAGTTATCATTACGTATATGTATTGTTGCATTTGAACAATTGTATTGTTGATAATAAAGGTAAAGTACTGGTATTGTTTATTATCAATAGCACTATTTCTATTGGTATTCATATTGCTCCATTTTTAGTGTAATAATGCTCATTGTCATTTCTGTATTTTTTTTTTTTTTAAATTTTCGTTAACTGCTTATTTGCTGTTACTTTTACCATCATATTTGTACATGTCGTATTTGCTGATGTTGCTCTGTTGTTGTTGTTGTTGTTGTTGTTGTTGTTGTTGTTTTTGTCTCTCTGTCTAATCCCCCTCTTGTCCCCACAATTCCCCCCTCTGTCTTCCTTTTTCTCTCTTTCTATCCCCTCCTGCTCCGGCCCGGCTGCACCAAATGATAATATAAATACATTTAATAAAGTCAAAATACAAGTAAGGCAACAAGAGAAGTATCCTACACTTCTCTTTTGTAAAGTAAATCTGAACAGCCGATATGGGCATCTACATCTGCTATATGATTTGCCCGAGAAGCTGGGCAGGACATTATAAAAAATAAAAAAATAAAATAAATAAATAAATAAATAAATAAATAAATAAAGTACCACAACGGAGACCCCCGAACTGTTGAACAACCTAAGCTGTACATCAAGCAAGAATGGGAAATAATTCCACCTGAGAAGCTTAAAAAATGTGTCTCCTCAGTTCCCAAATGTTTACTGAGTGTTGTTAAAAGGAAAGGCCATGTAACACAGTGGTGAACATGCCCTTTCCCAACTACTTTGGCACGTGTTGCAGCCATGAAATTCTAAGTAAATTATTTGCAAAAAAAAAAAAAAAGTTCATGAGTTTGAACATCAAATATGTGGTCTTTGTAGTGCATTCAATTGAATATGGGTTGAAAAGGATTTGCAAATGATTGTATTCCGTTCATAATTACATCTAACACAATTTCCCAACTCATATGGAAACGGGGTTTGTACTACATCTCGAGATTTGCAACAGAGGGAAGGGAGTGGGGGCCACGGTAGCAGGCTGCAGCTCTTCAGGCGCTGCCCAGCCGTCCATCACCCCTAAGGGATTTGCGTCAAGGGTGATAGATGGGGGGTGGGGTATGTGTTGGTGGCGTGTACTTTTTGTGGATGCATGTGTGTGTGTAAGCCTGCCACATGTCTCTGTTCCGTGGCCTTGGTGTCGTGCAATCGCTAGTCCAAAGTCAACAACAACAGGTGTGTGTCCATGAGAGACAAGAAGGGAGTTTGTTGCGTCTTCACCACACTGTCCTTCGGGAGAGTCTCCAAGCCAGGGAAGCAATCCAAGTTAGAATGTTTTGTATGCCAGTGAAAATACAATTTGATTTTCACTCTAAATTGTCTATGACTGGTCCTCAAAATTCATCCTGCGGGGCAGACAGTCCGATTTGATCCAAATCACAAGAGTGTCCAAAGTTCTTCCCGCATCCTCCAATCATTTGTGGCAGCTTTGGGATACTTTGAAGACGGCCAGCACCTTCCAATTTGTCGACAGACCAGAGCAACGCTTACTCCAATCAGCAGATGTCCTGTTGTCATCATTCCCAATAGGTGATATCTTCACCTCCTCCACTGCGAGGGTCGCCAGGCACGCGGCACTCCTTCTTCTCCCAAGAGTCCGTGGTGTGTCCAGCAACAACCACAAGCAGGTTCCCCCAAACCCGAGATCTTGTCAATTTCCTTGAGGCCAGTTAAATAGTTTCAATGTTTAGATATGGAGAGCAGCAACAAGAAAGTTAAGACAAGACAAAGAAGCAAGCAGGAGAGATAAGGGAGAGGGAAGAGGAACGTCCGCCCTCCATGAGTGCCAGGTAAGTCGAGGAGTGCCAGGTCGAGGAGTGCCAGGTAAGTCAAGGAGCAAAAACACCAGGAGCAAAAAACACAAAAACAGCTGATCAGCAAGATCATCAAAAATGCTAGGAAAACTGTCTAGAAGTGTTACCACGTGCAGAAGACCAAGGCTTTTGTAGAGTGGAGGTGATGAGAAGATGGCAGGCAGGTGAGAAATGATCAGTAACAGGTGTGCCAGACTGGGAAGCCAGGAACCAGAACTCTGCTCACACATAACCACACCCAGACAGCCAACACATAGAAACACAAGACACTGCAGAGACTGTGACAGTAACGGGTCTAGCCGGGTCCATCCAAACCAAAAATCTCAGGGATCAGGGCCCGAAACTCTGCCCTCCACTCGATGGGACAGAGAGCAATTGAGCAGGGCTTAATCTGACCTCCTATACACAAAAGTGGTGTATACAAGGAAACTGGAGGCCACCCGGACAACAAAGACTCACGGCAGGTGTGGCAAGGCATCTAACACCTGACCAGCTACAAAAACTCATCGGCAGCCGACAACACAAAAGACTCACTGGCGGAGGAACTCAATCACTTATTTGCCGCTTCGAGTCATCCAGACTAGCCACACCCCAGACTGTCTAGTCCTTAACTGCTCACCCTTGAAGAACACCAGGTGAGGCGAGCAATGAAGGCTATAAACCCGCTTAAAGCGGCTGAGCCGGATGGCATATTAGGCAAGGTTCTCCAGGACTGTGCAGACCAGCTGGCGGAGTACTGGCAAGCATATTCAACACCACCTCACCACAGATAGACAACATTCACACACTAGGGACCATTTAGTGTTGCCAATCAACCTATCCCCAGGTGCATGTCGTTGGAGGTGGGAGGGGCCTATCCCCAGGTGCATGTCTTTGGAAGTGGGAGTGGCCTATCCCCAGGTGCATGTCTTTGGGAGTGGGAGGAAGCAGCAGTACCCGAATGGAACCCACGCAGTCACAGGGAGAACATGCAAACTCCACACAGAAAGATCCCGAGCCCGGGGATCAAACCCAGGACTTTTTTATCGTGAGGCACACGCACCATCCCCTGGGTCACTGTGCTGCTATTAAAAGAAATAGACACAATAAATACACAATAAACTTTCTAGGAAGAATAACTTTGTTGTATAATAATGTTGCTCTGAATACTTAACAGCCAAATATATTTCTTTTTGAGGGTTTAAACATGTTTAAATTATTCCATATTAATGTGTAAAGGTTGTAAAGTGTGAATGTGCACCAATGATATCTTAGTTACTCAGACAGCAACGTGTTTATATAAGTTTAGAGGAACGTCATTTCATTTATTAGAAAAAGACATTAGTGTCTTTTGTTTTCATGTCAGCCTTTAAGCTAGCTAACTTTAATTTAAAACGGTAATACTAATCGTGGAAAGTTTTACCCGGTTCATCATTATTCCGTTTATCGTTCCATCCCTCTGTAGGGAGAAGTTGACATTGTTATGTCCTAAAAGCTGGGAGAGGGCAATATATAATGTCTAAAAAAAATAATTTGGAACGGTAGCACCCTGGAGGCATTTGTGTAAAGCAGGGATATGTTTTTGGGGGCCCCATTTCCAGTAAGCTAAAGACTGGGGGGCCGGACTTCCCCCTTTACTCCCTTTGGGGCGACTGAAATGGTTAAACTAGAGAGTTCCTGGTTCGAATCCTGCTCCCGCCAGCCTACTCACTGCCGTTGTGTCCATGGGCAAGACACTTCACACACCTTGCTCCCAGTCCTATCTACACTGTCATGATCCCTTGCTCCAATCATGTCTTAGTTTAGTGCAGCCCTGGGCAATTATTTTGACTCGGGGGCCAAATTTAGGGAAGAAAATGTGTCTGGGGGCCAGTATATCTATTTTTAGCAACACTAATACAAAACCTCACAATAATTTCTGATTGAAAGCTAAAAACTTTATGACAGACTGCTTGGTGCCTCGTCTGAGCTGGCAGACTAATTGGATTAACTAATTAGATGACCATAGTAACTATTTAGATGACCATAGTAACTAATTAGATGACCATAGTAACTAGTACATCATGTAGATTCCAAGCATTGAAAGACTTAGTATCAGTGTTGGGACTAACGCGTTACTAAGTAACGCGTTACTGTAACGCCGTTAGCTTCGGTGGTAACTAGTATTCTAACGCGTTATTTTTTTATATACAGTAACTCAGTTACCGTTACTGCATGATGCGTTACTGCGTTATTTTACGTTATTTGTATGTAGTATCGGCTAGAAACTGACAGAGGTGTGGACTCGAGTCACATGACTTGGACTCGAGTCAGACTCGAGTCATGAATTTGATGACTTTGGACTCGACTTGACAAAATGTAAAGAGACTTGCAACTCGACTTAGACTTTAACATCAATGACTTGTGACTTCACTTGGACTTGAGCCTTTTGACTTGACATGACTTGCTACTTTCCCCAAAACCCAAAGATTAAAAAGTTATTTGGGAGCGCGCCGCTCCGTATTTTTCCTTTTCTTCGTCTATGTCTATCAGCGTGTTGTTCCTGTCAGCTGGTGTGCTCTCAGTACAACAGCCAATCAAATTAGATCTACGCTGTTTTCACCCCACAGCTCTCATCCAATCAAATTGCAGGACAACCAATGAAGAAGAATTGTCAAACAATGCGGCAGTGAGAAACAATTATGCCAAAGTTAATTTCGTTCGGGTATTAAAACTACGACTTGGTCAACAAAAAACGAATAGCCCTATGCAAATCATGCAGTTCGAATATTATAGACGGAGACGTAACAACTTCCAACTTCATTCGACATTTGAAGATGCACAAAGAAGGGTAAGTTTTGAATGTAAGCGAACGTTTATTGGCTAAGTAACGTGACTTTTATTTGCTGTGTAGTTAAATCAGTGAGGCTATAACTCACTGCTAACGTTTTAACCATAGACATCTTATAAGGGTACGCAGCATGGAGCGCTACTGCCTACAGGCGCAGACGAGACGCGGGGCCGCCATCTTGGAGTGGTGATCCGCTCCACTAGTGCAATTCATTTGGCAGGAGCAATGAACTGTCAGCGCATTTAATTCATCTTACCTCACTGAATACCACTGATTTTCACGCGCTTTTTTGTCATACGTGTAGCTATGATAAAGGACACATGTTTTGGCGTGTTTTATTATTCATAGTTTGCTTAACAGTAATATAATATTATTATACGCTATAAGTGACTAGACGTCCGAGATCAAAACTGGGAATATAATCCCAGAGAAAGGGGAAAAAAACGGTCAGCTATTTTTAAATTGAAGAAACAATATGATTAGGTTATATATACATGCGTATATCCTACATAAACAATGTATGAATACATTAGATATCTATATATCTTATAGACTGTATCTCTGTTGCTGCAGAAGCAGAGAGTTTATTCTGTCTTGACACTTTGTATTGATATTTTGTATTACATTCTTCCCTTAAATGATCATGTTTACAGTCATTGTTTTATATGTATTTTTTATGTATGTCGCTTTGGATAAAAGCGTCTGCCAAATTCTTCAACATAAACATATATAAACAGCTGTAAGTCTTTATATCAGCTAAAACCACCAATCTGTTTCACTGGATTCAGAATAAAACCAAATTCTGTCTTACCCAACAATGTTAGTATTTGAATATTGTTACTTGAAGACTTATTCCTGGTTACAATTATACTGTTAAGAAAGTATTGTCTTATATTTTGCCTAAAATGAGAATGCATCATAATCAGTGGCGGCTGGTGAATTTTGTTTTAGGTGGGGCTGAAAGTTTGTAAACCAAACCCCTGTAGGTGGGTCATCCTCCCCCAGAAGATTTATTTGTGATTTTCACATACAAATATTAAAGATCTTTGCTCCTTCTCAACTCTGTGGTAATATTATTTTCATAAAATACAACCAATAGTACATTAATGTTAAATCTTACTAGTGAAAAGTAATCACCCGATTCCTATTTTCAACAGTCCGCTCATTTGAGCAGGAAAACGCTGAACACCAACCCGGCATCTTTGTTTTCTACCTGTCAACTGTCAGTTTAGGCTGCTCGCCGGCTCCTCATCACCACTTCAAGATGGCGGCCAAATTGCTCGTGTCACAGCAGCCAATGCTGCGTCTACTTATAAGATGTCTATGGTTATAACGTCATTGCAAACACGGCAATCTGTTGCGTCCACTGCAGTTCGCTAACCTTATTCATACTTTTTGTCAAGTGATTTTTTTTAAGCAGGGCTGCATGAGGTACCTACACATAACGTTACGTTAGTCAATGTATCACACTCAGTAACGTAACGTTAGACGGCGATCAGCAGCACCGCGTATTTTAGCCACCTACAAAAACACAAACATAGTCAAATAAAGGTCAGTTAAAATGTATACTATATTAAGAATATGTGTACATATTGCATAGGGCCCTGACATCTAAAAAGTACAACTCTGTTCATTGTTTTGTTCATGTTTTTGTTATGTTTTTCATGTGTACGCACACATCAACACACATACAGTATGAGATGAGATCAATGAGATCAGGTAAGAACAGGATAGAAACTGCTGTGGAACTAGTTACAATGCAATATGCCATGGAAATACAATGTTAACACTTTTGTGCAAATAAGTACAGTTGCACTTGTTTTTTCAAATGTGTTTATTCTGTAAAGGAATGAGTTAAATGTTTAAAATGACTGGATAATAGTGCTATTATGAAGTGCAATGTCAGCACTATTTTTTCCCCTGCAATTTCAAATGCACTTGTTTTAATAAATAAATACAGCGTTTTAAAAGCATACACAATCTGTGTAAATATATTAGTCTGTGGTTAAAAGGACTTGAAAGGACTCGAAATTCAAAATGCAGGACTTGGGACTTGACTTGAGACTTTCCAGTCTTGACTTTAGACTTGACTCTGGACTTGCCTGTCTTGACTCGGGACTTAACTCGAGACTTGAGGGCAAAGACTTGAGACTTACTTGTGACTTGCAAAGCAATGACTTGGTCCCACCTCTGGAAACTGAAGATCTGAGTGTGTTTTATTGGAGCGCTCCGGTGGAAAAGAAGAGGCGTGCTTTCCCCCCACCCACAGAAAGCACGCCTCCCCGCAGGGGAGACGTTCCTCCAGAGCCGTACTTCGGGTCTAACAACCTTCACTTTACCCGGAAGAGGGTCTTTACAGCTGAGGGTGAATGACGAGCCCGGCGGTTTGTTGCAACTTTTTGACTTTATTGCACGCAGCCATCCACCAAGCTAGAGCACCTACACGCACTCACTGTCGCCGCTCCCTCACCTCTCTCGCCCACTCACTCACTGACGTCACTCACCTCTCATGCTGTCATATCTTAAAGGGCCACACACACACACACACACACATACGCTACTCTCATAACAACTAACAAGACATCATGGCGAAGCCAGAAGTCGAGTTTTTTAACATGGAGACATTCTCAATACTTTTCTTTTGTCGAGCACAAAGAAAATAACATTTTAGTTAAATGTAAGTTGTGTCTTGGATCAAAGATCCTATCTACTTAGAGTTAAAGTTAAAGTGCCATTATGTTGCAGCTATTTAAAATAGTTTTGTCAATTTTTTCTGGCCTGAAATAAATTGGCCCTTTGAAACATATCTTTGTCTTTGTGTGTTGTATGTAGACCACATTGCTTTCTGAGTTCAGTGATGCAAATGCATGTCAAGTTGATCAACAGATTGTATTATTCTCCAGTGCAATAACAGTACTGAAATGAAGGCTAAAAGGGCATTAATGGGAGCCTTAAAAAAAGGGGGAAAAAAAGAAGTAACTAAATCGTTACTTTTCACAGTAACGTAAACTAGTAATTGTAACTAGTTACTGGTTTTCAGTAACTAACCCAACACTGCTTAGTATAGTTGAAGACTTACAGTCATTAGAAAACATCACTGCACATCATAATGGCAGCTACACTTTACATCTTAAACATCTAAAAAAAATGATTTGGGAATGTCCGGCGCGCCAGATTGAGAAGTTTAACCCGGGCCTTAATTTGCCCAGGTCTGGTTTAGGCACTAGTTTTGCTCCTAGCACCATTTAGTTTGTTTTCTTTACTTTCTTGTTTTTTGTGTGTGATTTGACACACCTGCCTTTGTTTAGTGATGAGTAGGGATGATGTTTGATAAGAAATTATCGAGTTCGAGCCTATTATCGAATCCTCTTATCGAACCGATTCCTTATCGATTCTCTTATCGAGTCCAGATAGGTTTTTGTATATGGAAAAAAACACACAATATTTGGTTTGACAAAAGCTCACTTTTATTGTATAAGAAAAAAATAAAATCTAATAAATTAATAAATATTGACTGTTGTTACCCAAAGTATATTAAGTGGAATTTTTCAGAAAAACAAATATATACAGTAACACAAAAACAACCTGTCTCTGTGATTACTATAGGTGTATAAATAATACTATAGTGTTAAATAAAATCAGTCCCTTGGGCACAAAACTGAAAATAATACAGCTCTCCAAAAAGTGCACTTCTGCTGCTATTTGACATAACTGTTTGTTATGATGCTTTGACATTTTTGCATTTCATTTCTTTATTGAAAGAAAATTCTATGAGGAGAAAAGTTGTTTGCAAATGTGGTTACAATGCTAAAAATGAAAAGTTAAAGCTAAAAAAAGAAATACACTTTATTGAGTTAACATTATTTCTTTATGGGGCAAAGATTTGATTTTATGAGCTAGGAATATAACAACTACACTACCCAGCATGCAACGGGAGTGACGAGCATGCGCGGTAGCCCCGAAATGTGTTGTTGCATGTTGTCTCACTCGGCAGCTAAGACGTCAAGAACTCAGCCAACACGCCTCGTCTGCATTATTTATAATTAGACAGACAACACATATACAGTGTGATTTTGTTTTGTTTACAAGGAAAGAAAAACAAAAGTTAAAAAAGGGAGATGTCATATATGTATGTGCTGCGGTTGCTTTAAGTTGCGACAGCTGCCGTAAAGGAGGTGCGTTGCTAGCCTGGTTGCTATGTTTCCGGTTGGTCGTAAAAGTGTTGGTCATGTGTTTGTACCCTGCTCAAATCTCTCAGTAAAGTTATTCATTGGATTATACCTTTTGTTTTGAACTTTATTACACCTTGGAGCGCTTTTTCCGGCCCCTGCTTTCCCTATCTGCGCCTAATGACTGAGCTACGTGACGTAATTTCTTGTGATTTCTCACGGAACATTTCTGGTCGGGACGGGATTCCAGGGATTCGAATAAAGAACCAACTCTTTTTCTTTACTATAGTGGTCTCGATAGCGGGTACCGGTTATCCAAAAGGGATACGAGTCCGAGGACTCGGTTCTTTTCTTATCGAACAACCGGGAAAACCGGTTTCGAGTATCATCCTAGTGATGAGTGTCCCCACCAGATGTTTTTGTAACTAATCATGGAGCCTATCCCAGCTGCACTCAGGTGCCAGGCAGGGTCCACCCTGGACAAGTCACCACCTCATCGCAGGGCCTGACAGACAACATTCACAATCAGAGGGTCAATTAGCATTAACCACTTTTTTCCACCGCGCTGCCCACCATCAAGAAGCTTCCATGTATATTGTTTTACATTTGGAAAGGCTTAAAAGTTACACATATTTAGAAGAATTGAGTTATCACTCAATTGATGAATTTGCTCCACCCCACAGGATGTTGAATGAGTTACAGGAAGTCATTACAATTTAGAGAAATTTGTTAGAGCAAATTTGTTAAACACTAGTTTTAGCTTAAATATAAAAAAAACAATATTATATATTTAATATTAAAAACACTCAAATTAAACATTTCCCTCCATTTTGGGAAATTAAAGGCCTACTGAAATGATTTTTTTTTTATTTAAACGGGGATAGCAGATCCATTCTATGTGTCATACTTGATCATTTCGCGATATTGCCATATTTTTGCTGAAAGGATTTAGTCCGACGATAAAGTTCGCAACTTTGGTCGCTGATAAAAAAAAGCCTTGCCTGTACCGGAAGTAGCGTGACGTCACAGGTTGAAAGGCTCCTCACATTTCCCCATTGTTTACACCAGCAGCGAGAGCGATTCGGACCGAGAAAGCGACGATTACCCCATTCATTTGAGCCAGGATGAAAGATTTGTGGATGAGGAACGTAAAAGTGAAGGACTAGAGTGCAGTGCAAGACGCATCTTTTTTCGCTCTGACCGTAACTTAGGTACAAGCTGGCTCATTGGATTCCACACTCTTTTTCTATTGTGGATCACGGATTTGTATTTTAAACCACCTCGGATACTATATCCTCTTGAAAATGAGAGTAGAGAACGCAAAATGGACATTCACAGTGACTTTCATCTCCACGACAATACATCGGCGAAGCACTTTAGCTTTGGAGCTAACGTGATAGCATCGTGCTTAAATGCAGATAGAAACAAAAGAAATAAACCCCTGACTGGAAGGATAGACAGAAAATCAACAATACTATTAAACCATGGACATGTAAATACACGGTTAATGCTTTCCAGCTTGGCGAAGCTTAACAATGCTGTTGCTAACGACGCCATTGAAGCTAACTTAGCAACGGGACCTCACAGAGCTATGATAAAAACATTAGTGCTCCACCTACACCAGCCAGCCCTCATCTGCTCATCAACACCCGTGCTCACCTGCGTTCCAGCGATCGACGGAAGGACGAAGGACTTCACCCGATCATCCGTGCGGTCGGTGGCTAGCGTCGGATAGCGCGTCTGCTATCCATGTCAAAGTCCTCCTGGTTGTGTTGCTACAGCCAGCCGCTAATACACCGATCCCACCTACAGCTTTCTTCTTTGCAGTCTTCATTGTTCATTAAACAAATTGCAAAAGATTCACCAACACAGATGTCCAGAATACTGTGGAATTTTGAGATGAAAACAGAGCTTTTTTGTATTGGATTCAATGGTGTCCGAATACTTCCGTTTACCTATTGACGTCACGCGCATACGTCATCATACATAGACGTTTTCAACTGGAAGTTTAGCGGGAAATTTAAAATTGCACTTTATAAGTTAACCCGGCCGTATTGGCATGTGTTGCAATGTTAAGATTTCATCATTGATATATAAACTATCAGACTGCGTGGTCGGTAGTAGTGGCTTTCAGTAGGCCTTTAAGTATGTTTACACCATTTTCCATAAATTGAAAAATAATTTTATTATTATCAAAATAATATTACCATATATATCATATATCAACATATATCATATATATAATATCATTAAAATTACCCCAAAAAATAATTGTATTATTAAAATAATTTGAAAAATAAATTAAATCATCTGCTTCATAGAAAATGATTTTATTCTTATTTTTTGCTGTAGTTAAAAAATATGTACATGAGGTTCATAATAATATTAGTAAGAAAAAGGGGCGGTATAGCTCGGTTGGTAGAGTGGCCGTGCCAGCAACTTGGGGGTTCTAGGTTCAATCCCAGCTTCTGCCATCCTAGTCACTGCCGTTGTGTCCTTGGGCAAGACACTTTACCCACCTTCTCCCAGTGCCACCCACACTGGTTTAAATGGAACTTATATATTGGGTTTCACTATGTAAAAGCGCTTTGAGTCACTAGAGAAAAGCACTATATAAATATAATTCACTTCACAAATTTATAAAACAGTTATGTATGGAATATACGGTAAAGCATGATTCTAGAATACACCAAAATAATCAATTGAAATTTCAATTCTACTTCCTGTTTTCATCCTTAATTCAGATTCAATTCAAATTCAAGAAATAGAATTTGAATTTGGGAGACATTTTCAATTCATTTCAGAATTTTACACAAGCCTGATATGCACACTAATTGATGAACCAGTCACCAGTCTTGGGGGTATTGAGACTCTCGTCAGAAGGTTCCAGCTCACCTGTAATAAACATTAAAACATGACATTTGTATTGAGTTTAAGTTACAGCAGGATTAAATAGCCTAGTTGTGTGATAAAATTACGACAAATGAGAGACACGATATTTTGTGTGTTTGTGAAAATAAATATCACAATCAAAGTCTTTGGCATTGCAACAGTTTGTAGGCTTACATTATCAAGAAGGCATTTGTCAATTGTATTAACAGAAAGATGAAAAAAAAAAAAAAACCTATAGCTTCACATTTTTGTTCTTTGAACAGTCTTGTACAACAACACAAAATCATACATTAAAAACACACAAAAATGTGTCTGACTTGTATACACACTGTACAGTATATGACCCATATATATATATATATATATATATATATATATATATATATATATATATATATATATATATATATATATATATATATATATATATATATATACTACCGTTCAAAAGTTTGGGGTCACCCAAACAATTTTGTTGAATAGCCTTCATTTCTAAGAACAAGAATAGACTGTCGAGTTTCAGATGAAAGTTCTCTTTTTCTGGCCATTTTGAGCGTTTAATTGACCCCACAAATGTGATGCTCCAGAAACTCAATCTGCTCAAAGGAAGGTCAGTTTTGTAGCTTCTGTAATGAGCTAAACTGTTTTCAGATGTGTGAACATGATTGCACAAGGGTTTTCTAAATAATCATCAATTAGCCTTCTGAGCCAATGAGCAAACACATTGTACCATTAGAACACTGGAGTGATAGTTGCTGGAAATTGGCCTCTATACACCTATGTAGATATTGCACCAAAAACCAGACATTTGCAGCTAGAATAGTCATTTACCACATTAGCAATGTATAGAGTGTATTTCTTTAAAGTTAAGACTAGTTTAAAGTTATCTTCATTGAAAAGTACAGTGCTTTTCCTTCAAAAATAAGGATATTTCAATGTGACCCCAAACTTTTGAACGGTAGTATATATATATATATATATATATATATATATATATATATATATATATATATATATATATATATATATATATATATATATATATATATATATATATATATATATATATATATATATATATATATATATATATATATATGTGGGTTTGAACACACCTTCTCATTCACAACACAACTGATGGTGCCAACCCCATTGATAAAGCAAGAAAATCATTTCAGGTGATTACCTTTTGAAGCTCATGGAGAGAATGCTAAGAGTGTGCAAAAAAGTAATCAGAGCAAAGGGTGGCTATTATGAAGAAACTAGAGTATAAAACATGTTTTCAGTTATTTCACATTTTTTGTTAAGTACATAACTCCACATGTGTTCATTCATAGTTTTTATGTGACAATCTACAATGTAAATAGTCATGAAAATAAAGAAAACATTGCATTGAATGAGGAGAAGGTGTGTCCTAACTTTTGGCCTGTACTGTTTATATATATATATATATATATATATATATATATATATATATATATATATATATATATATATATATATATATATATATATATATATATATATATATATATATATATATATATATATATATATATATATACATATATATATATATATTAGGGGTGGGGGAAAAAATCGATTCGAATTCGAATCGCGATTCTGACGTTGTACGATTCAGAAGCGATTCTCATTTTTAAAAAATCGGTTGTTTTTTTTTAAATTCATTAATTAATTTTTATTTTATTTTTATTTTATTTTTTATTTTTATTTTTTATTAATCAATCCAACAAAACAATACACAGCAATACCATAACAATGCAATCCCTCATTGACATTATCATTAGACATTAAAATAAAAAAGAACAATAGTGTCAGAGTGGCTTACACTTGCATCGCATCTCATAAACTTGACAACACACTGTGTCCAATATTTTCACAGAGATAAAATAAGTCATATTTTTGGTTCATTTAATAGTTAAAACAAAAGTACATTATTGCAATCAGTTGATAAAACATTGTCCTTTACAATTATAAAAGCTTTTTACAAAAATCTACTACTCTGCTTGCATGTCAGCAGACTGGGGTAGATCCTGCTGAAATCCTATGTATTGAATGAATAGAGAATCCTTTTGAATCTTGGCAAAAATCTTAGCCACACGATTATCAAATGTAATAGGAAAATTAATTCATACTGACCAAACTGGCTTCATGGAAGGTCGAAAATCTTCAGACAATACAAGGAAATTGTTTAATGTTATTTACTATGCTAGAAGTCTCCCTTATCCCACAGCAGTATGTAGTGTTGATGCGGAGAAGGCATTCCACCGCATAAACTGGTCATTTATGTTTTGCACATTACGTAAATTTGGATTTGGAGATAATTTTATACAATGGATTAAGATGCTTTATACAAGGCCCATGGCATCAGTCAAAACCAATAATCATATTTCAGAACCTTTTTCGTTAAAAAGAGGAGTAAAACAGGGATGTCCTGCATCTGGATTATTATTTAATTTGGTTATTGAACCCTTAGCTGCAAAAATAAGAAGTGAAAATAATATTGGCTCTCAGTATAATAAGTTATCGATGTATTGTGACGACATAATTTTTTTACCTGTCACATGTTAACTCCTGTCTTCTTTATATCAATGATGTCATCACTGAATATGGCTGTTTATCAGGGTATAAAGTTAATTGGGACAAATGTGACATATTACCACTTAATAAACACTGCAAGAAATTACAAGTTCAGAACTCCAAAATTAAATTGTATTGCATTATTATGGTATTGTTGTGTATTGTTTTCAAAAAAAAAAAAAAAAAAAATCGTTTTTGAATCGAGAATCGTTTTGAATTGAAAAAAAAAAAATCGATTTTGAATCGAATCGTGACCCCTAGAATCGATTTTGAATCGAATCGTGGAACACCCAAAGATTCCCAGCCCTAATGTGTATATATATATATCTATATATATATATATATATATATATATATATATATATATATATATATATATATATATATATATATATATAGATATATATATATATATATATATATATATATATATATATATATATATATATATATATATATATATATATATATATATATATATATACTGTATGTATATATATATATATATATATATATATATATATATATATATATATATATATATATATATATATATATATATATATACATACTGTATGTATATATATATATATATATATATATATATATATATATATATATATGTATATACATATATATGTATATATATATATATATACATATATATACATATATATATATATATATATATATATATATATATATATATATATATATATATATATATATATATGTATATATATATATATATATATGTATATATATAT
This sequence comes from Entelurus aequoreus, assembly GCF_033978785.1. Lineage (NCBI taxonomy): Eukaryota > Metazoa > Chordata > Actinopteri > Syngnathiformes > Syngnathidae > Entelurus > Entelurus aequoreus. The sequence continues at coordinate 38,929,754 of NC_084744.1, read as the reverse complement.
ATATATATATATATATATATATATATATATATATATATATATATATATATATACCCTGCGAAACAGGCTTGTAGGGATGAAATAGCCTCTGTGTTTTTTCCTGACCTAACGTCCATTCTGCTCTACCCCGGTATTGAGCACTGTATAATGGATAAACCACTTCAACCTCGACAATATATTTAATTTATTAGATTTTTGAAAACTATGAATTGATTTTAAATGAAAATAAATGAGAATCACGTTTTGGATATGATTAGGTTTTTTCAGCACTCCTAATTAGCACATTGCTTGTATGTTAATAAAGGTTTTATTAAAACCTATTTCATACAGGAAATCTCATTTTCTACTGTAAATCATTACCTTGTAATGTTTTTTGCTACTCTAAAGCTTCTTGTCCTCTTTTCCCATTATCAAATGAACACAATAAGGAATAAGAGCAACCACAACAACTGGAATAGACACTGTCTTCCAAAAGGAGAGGATATAGAACAAGAGGTCAGTATTTGTGGGTATTCTGACTAAGTCATACAGCTGCAGGCTGGTGAGAGTGGCGGCCACGCACATGATCCTAAATCTGCCTTCATGGCCGTTCTTTCCTTTGCAGCTCTGGATAAACATGTGGGAGTTGACGGCCAGGCCCAGTCCAAATAAAGCTCCCAGGTTCCTCACCAAGCCGGCAAAGGGCGTGGTGTCTAGATGGATCCAGTCGGGGTTAGCACACCACCTCTTGGCTTTGGCCACTGACCACAAGGGATCCACGCCGGCCAAGTTGAGCAGCAGGTAGAAGCAAACAGCGATGGAGAAAAGCACGAGCGTGACCTGAGTGTATGCTTTCATGCTCACGTTGCAGACTGAAGGCAGGCGTTCCAACGCCTCGGCCACCAACATGCCTACATGGCAAAAACACACAATCATTGTCGTACAATCAACTCATGTCTTACAATTGCACAACTCACCAGCTAAAAGGCCAAGGATAACCTGGTGTGGGAAATGTGTGGCGATAAAAACCCTGGAGATGCAAACGCTAATCTGGATGATCCAAAAGATGGTCCACAAGCAAGACCGCAAAAGCCAAAGTCTAGATTTGTGAGAAGAAGTGAAGAAAAATAATCACTTAAATGACTCAGTTTGGTTATCTTTGATGTGTATTTCTGGTCTCGTCCAGACAGAAGGATGACATGGCAGTGTGGCCGGATCAAAAGAGACGTCAGAGACGCTTTGCTGAACTTTGCTGAAAGTTACTTTATTACAAGCGAGTGTCATTATACAGGACTGCAGTTCCTGGAGGAGGTCAAGTCAAAAAATGTCTCTCCAAACTTGGAGAAGCCAAACCATCCGTTTTATATTCCTACTTTCTGTCTGTGAGTGTGTGTGCTAAGTCAGGAGAGCACATCCTGAGCATAGAAGGAGATTCATATTGAAAGTACAAAGATTCATAATGCCATACTATTCCCTTTGGGGTGCACTGTATCAGTTTGAGGAGAGGCGTAGAAGAAGAGGCACAACTCAAACCGAACACATACTAGAAATGCCTCTTTTAAAATGAAAGCCACCTTAGTTTTTTACTCAAAAAAAAAGGAAAAAAAAGAAACGTGATTAATGAGAGTAAAGTTCACCAGGAGAAGTGGGTCACTTTTTATTTAATGCTAATTACACGTTCTTGCTCAACTTCCACATACACACTAGTCCAAAAATATGTACAGTACAGGCCAAAAGTTTATTTTCATGACTATTTACATTGTAGATTGTCACATCAAAACTAGGAATGAACACATGTGGAGTTATGTACTTAACAAAAAAAGGTGAAAACATGTTTTATATTCTAGTTTCTTCAAAATAGCCACCCTTTGCTCTGATTACTGCTTTGCACACTCTTGGCATTCTCTCCATGAGCTTCAAGAGGTAGTCACCTGAAATGGTTTCCACTTCACAGGTGTGTTTGAAGCTCATGGAGAGAATGTCAAGAGTGTGCAAAGCAGTAATCAGGGTGGCTATTTTGAAGAAACTAGAATATGTTTTCAGTTATTTCACTTTTTTTTTTGTTAAGTACATAACTCCACATGTGTTCATTCCTGGTTTTGATGTGACAATCTACAATGTAAATAGTCATGAAAATAAAGAAAACACATTGAATGAGTAGAAGGTGTGTCCAAACTTTTGGCCTGTACTGTGTATAAAATATTTGCCCAGCTCTGCTCTAGTGGTACGTGGGCTCTATCTAGTGGTACACCAAAGAATCACTTGATTAAAATACAGTGTTTTATTTTCCTATATATAAACACAATGTTAGTGTTACAGTGGCTAAAGATATTAAATATGCTTGTTAAATAAAACCTCTGCTTTGTTTTTGATGAATACTTAGGCCTACTGCGCTGCTATATTTTAATGTTGGCCATTGTGGTGGTACTTGTGGAGCCAAGTTTTTTTCTGAAGTGGTAGTTGGTGAAAAAAGTTTTTCTGTAGACAGATGGATGAATGGACACAATGGCAAGATGACATCCTACCTTTTAGACGTTTGATCGGTGGCCACTGTGAAAGATTGAGTAGAGTTGAGAGCAGATGTTACCATGACATACCACACGCATGAGGAGCCCATCGCGTGACCGGATGGACTACCTGCAACAAGAAGTTGTTTTAAAAAGTAATTGTTGATATAATAAGAATATTATATTCACATATTAGACTCACACATACAAATGTTTGCTTGTTATTGTGGTTGTACAACTCACCTGGCCCTGTTTCACATGTTATATGAAATTGCTCCAAACGGGGGAAAGAATGATTGTTGTAGATCAGAGTTTCATGCACCCACCAGTAAGGTCGCTGCCCAAAGAGAATCCTAAAAATAACAAGGTCAGTGATTACACTTCAAATACACATGCAGGCTGCAACAAACGGCCTACCATTTGAAAATGAGATTAAACCAGTCCCCCAAAACAGCCGCCCATATCATTTTAGTGCCCACCGTGTGACTCAGATGGAACCACAGAGGAAAATAAACCGAGAAGATATTCCGAGGGTCGCCCACGGTTGAAATGACACCAAGGAAGTCACGGTATTCCCCGTAGTTGTTCTGGAAGTACTGTATCACCAGCACACCGCTACTTTGGACTAAATCCATCTCAGGCTGACTCTGTATGGCCTGGATTTGAAAAAGCTATTTCTTCAGCACCGGCGCAAGCAACATGATGACAGCATCACATCTCAGATAGCTTTATATCTCCTCCTAGAATCATAATGATAAATCATTGAGTGGCGCCATGGCAACTGCATGCAAACGCTTCACTTTGCACACAAGAAATACAAAAAAAGTGTTCCAGAGTCATAAGGGCACAGCACTTTAACATGTTACAAAATCTGTTTGCGCCCCAGCCGTGCAGCCATTAGATATGTTACACACCATTGCTTTTACAACTGTTAAATATTAGCCACTGGAAGAGGTTCCCACCTAACCTCCTAGACCGACCTCAGATATTTTCCTCCTTCCTTGACCATCTGCTAGCTGCAAATACACATGTAGATGTCTATTCATTTGAACTATTCTTATAGTTGAATAGTTAAATCACTAAAAGGTTTATTCTGAAATATCAATACCGCCGATACTAAATCTTTATGTTCTAATATTGATTCCTAAAATAAAATATCGATACTTTGAATACTTCAGTTATTTTAGATCATGTATACGGGAACACACTCTCTGCAGGGAGTGGTGAGGACAGCGGAAAAGATCATCAGGACTCCTCTTCCTTCTATCCAGAAGATGGCAGGAAGCCGCTGCCTGACCAGAGCTCAGAAAATCTGCAGAGACTCCTCCCACCCCCACGAAGGACTGTTTTCACTGCTGGACTCTAGAAAGAGGTTCCGCAGCCTCCGAAGCAGAACCTCCAGGTTCTGTAACAGCTTCTTCCCTCAGGCCATAAGACTCTTGAACACATCATAATAATCCCCTCAATTACCCCCAAAAATGTATTAAGTGGCTGGAATATAAAGACAATATAACATACATCAGTGACGTGCGGTGAGGTTCATGGCTGGTGAGGCACTGACTTCATCACAGTCAGATTTACAAACATATGAACCCTAAAGAGTATCTTATTCACCATTTGATTGGCAGCAGTTAACGGGTCGTGTTTAAAAGCTCATACCAGCATTCTTCCCTGCTTGGCACTCAGCATCAAGGGTTGGAATTGGGGGTTAAATCACCAAAAATTATTCCCGGGCGCGGCGCCGCTGCTGCCCACTGTCCCCTTCACCTCCCAGGGGATGGGTCAAATGCAGAGGACAAATTTCATTACACCTAGTGTGTGTGTGACAATCATTGGTACTTTAACTTAACTTTAACTTTACACATACAAACTGTGGCACACAAAAAAGCACATTTAATTAAAAAAACGTTATTATAGTCTTACCTCTACTTATAAATGAAGTCCATGCGCCGCTGTTGTGCTGGATTAATACACCCCCGTCGTAGAATGCACCCCCTGACGGGAGTGTTATATCAACTAAAGCCCACACTTAAACTTTCCACGTGCAATATTGAATATATTTAAAAAAGTTATTTAATAAGAAGCCAAAAAGTGCAAAAACTATAATGTTCGTGTTGGAGGAGTTGTGAATGACTGAAATATGAAATCCGTGCTGCAGTCTGCAGGTGTACCTAATGTTGTGGCCCTGCGGTCATTCACAACTCCTCCAACACGAACATTATTGTTTTTGCACTTTTTGGCTTCTTATTAAATAACTTTTTTAAATAGATTCCATCTTGCACATGGAAAGTTTAAGTGTGGGCTTTAGTTGATATAGCACTCCCGTCAGGGGGTACATTCTACGGCGGGGGTGCATTCTCTACCACCAGGAGGCGGGATTACTGCGAGCCTCAGCCAGTGCGTCTTCGCAGCCGTTTTATGATTGCTCAGCACAAGAAATACGTTACACACATACAGTTGTTGACAAAATACACTGTACATTATATACCTCAGCTAACTAAACTATGGAAATGTATAATATAGTTCATATAGCAATACGGTCTCACTGCACAGCAGGCCAGCAGTTAGCCGAGTCAATCCATGGTGAGGCTCAACTGAGTGACGTGCCTCAACTGGATGCTGATCACAGCAAGTCTCTTTCTCAGTATTTGAACGGCAAATGTGAAAATTCAGCGATTTTGAATACAAATAATCTAAAACTGGTGAAGTTAAATGGAAAATAATTTTATAGTATAATCACTGGATACATATAACAATTTAATAAAAAATTTGTCTTTTTACATTTTTTTTCTTTCCATGATGGCACGTGAGGCCCCACCTCACCTGCCTCCCCTGACTGCACGTCACTGACATACATCCATAAATATGGATGCATATGCAAAAGTGCAATATATTTAATCTGTATAGTAATCTATTTATTTATATCTGCACCTTATTGCTTTTTTATCCTGCACTACCATGAGTTAATGCAACGGAATTTCGTTCTTATCTGTACTGTAAAGTTAAAATTTGAATGACAATAAAAGGAAGTCTAAATCTAGTCTAAGTCTAACACAGTTTAAAGTAACTAAATCATTGAGATCTTGTCTAAATGAAAAGTGATTGGTGGGGAATAAAATACACACATGATACATTATATCTCACTACACTAATCTCACATCGGCAAAATAAACTTTGATTTATTCAGTTTTCTAATTAATTCACAGTCTAGGTGGCATTAGATGTTATGTGTCAAAATCAAGGCCCTGGCCCACGAATTAATGATCTATGGCCCCCGGGATGATATTTGTCAAAAATAGGGGTCCCACAGTACATTTTTGGGGTCCCACTTTTTTGTAAGCGTTTTGAAAACAAATGATACATGTATGCATTATCCTGTTATACCTCACATTCTATATTGTGTTTTGGAAAAAGATTGTCATAAACGTTACTTTCAATCCCATTGGGTTGAGTTTTTTCTTGCCCTGATGTGAGATCTGAGCCGAGGATGTCGTTGTGGCTTGTGCAGCCCTTTGAGACACTCGTGATTTAGGGCTATATAAGTAAACATTGATTGATTGATTGACTTAATTCATTAAAAAAAGAATACAAAAGAAAACACATTTTTATGCATATGTAAATGTATTCAGTCATAAACATTCATTCACTTTCTTCTTTCCTTCATGGATCTAAACTTTACTGCTGCCTGTATTTTTTTCTATATGTTTAGTGTAATATTTTCAGAATGTGTTTGTTCTATTTTTGGCCAATGTAAGACAAAGAAAACAATCTGAAGTTGTCTCTATTTCTTTCAGTTTTAATGCCATGATTTTAATAGTCAGGCCCTTGTGTGCACAGATTTTCCTCAATGCGGCCCTTGAGCTAAAAGGAGTTTGACGCCCCTGCATTAGATTATACATTGCAATTGCAATAAAACAGCCATTGCAAACTGTTTATCTAAGAAAATGACTGGCAATTAAAATGAGTCACTCAGTATTGTAAAACAGCAAGTATATTGAAGACTATTTGTAGACACAGAGTTGAATATAAATAACTTTGCCTTGTGATTTTACATTGTTTGAAGATGATTCCCCAAGAACAGCAACATTTGAAATACACTACTTTTTAAATTGTACCATAAACATTGGGTATATATATTTGCTCAAAGTATCAGTGTCGGGTCGGTATCGCCGATACCAGTCTAAATTGTCCTCTGTATCGGATGGAAAATAAAATCAGTGGTATCAGGATCCTGCTTGGACTTCCTCTAATTCGCCAGAAGGTGGCCAGTGAAGAAGAGTAAGAAGTGCAATAAAATCTATGAACTATATTTTAATGACACAAAAACAGATACATCGAAAATGGTTTTCTTGTTAGTATCAAAACTACTCGAACAAGGATATGTTTCTTTGTAAAAGGTTTACACGGAATAACCGGAAGTTGTCTGTCGTCAGTTCCGGATATCTGCTCTCCTGACAGGCCGTGAAATTTTGAAAGTATAAACCCAGCAAACCTTTCTATATAACGGCAGGTTTTTATTAAAATACACCATTTGTTTCGCATCACGAATACGGTTTAAATACTCTGTTCCGGGGTAGTACAACTTAGAAAGTTATACTACCTTAGGTGTGTACATGCTAATAACTAGCTAGGCTAACAGCGAGACGTTCTTCCACTACCTTCCCTGTTAGCTGCTGTGCTAACACGCTTGATTGATTGATTGAGACGTTTTTTAGTAGATTGCACAGTACAGTACATATTCCGTACAATTGACCACTAAATGGTAACACCCGAATAAGTTTTTCAACTTGTTTAAGTCGGGGTCCACGTTAATCAATTCATGGTCGCAGATTCAGGTCTGTTGATAATACTCTTTGTCATTGGCGATGTTAGGCCTATTTTAGGGGGGCTCAAACCCCCCTAAAATGTTCTTAAGCCCCCCTAAATAATTTGGTGTTAAAAAAAAAAAACTTCTATTTTTTTTAATATTTTTTTTTTACAAATACATGCCGACATATTTATTATAAAGTGGCCCGCATACGAGTTTAAATAAATAATCATATAACCTGTCATTATTCACTCAGTTTCCCCTCACTTCATAGCGTAAGGTAGAGAGCCTCTTTAGTGCGTCGGTATCCAATCCATTCCACTTGTTCATATAGAAAATGCCCACATCACTCAAAATCCAGTCCGCATTTTCTCTGCGACCTTGCTTGCGGTCCTTGGACTTGTTCATATAGAAAATGCCCACATCACTCAAAATCCAGTCCGCATTTTCTATGCGGCCTTGCTTGCGGTCCTGCAGGTGTACGAAGCACATTAGCACACAGCACTGCAGAACAAGAACCTTGTGTCTGCAATTGTAAATAATTTAGTTTTTAAGTTTTGTGTTTTTTGTAGAATCTATATAAAGTAATATACATTAGCCTATTGTTAAAATAATGAAAAAAACATCATTAAATATATTTGTTTTATTGTATTGTTACATTAATAGCTGTTGTATTATTATAGGATGGCTTGTTAAACATTTCATAGGATTTTCAGAGGGTGGAAAAACCAAGACATTTAATATAAAATGTAAAATTAATAAGTACATAAAAAGAAGAAGAAAAAAAAAAGGTTAAAAGCCATCGTCCCGGGGAGCATTTAATTTTGTCCCGTGCATTTTTTTTTACTGTCCCCTGGACGACGGGACTACGTTAATCTCAAGCCCTGGAAGTTACATTTTATTGTTTGCATTATTTGTTTCAGCATTGCACTTTGAAGATGGTCCCTCAGCTCTTTGACAGATTTGGCTCTTTTTCAGATCAGCAGACGGACTCTAAGTCTTTCTTATTTACAGTATATATAAAAGTTTCTCATTTCTATTCAGACTTCCATATATATTTAATTTCTTTAACGGCTTGCCATAATATATATATATATAAATATATTATATACAAGCCAAATTATCCCGATCCAGATATTACTTTAATTCAAGTAATTAAGTAATATTTCCAGGGCTTGAATTTACAACCATTTTAGTCACATATGTGCCCAAAATGTAATCTGTGCAACGTCAAAATATTTGGGAACAAACAATTATTGTATTGTGAGCTAAAGTGGTGGCATTGGCCTCTATGTTGTAAATTAATAACATAGAGGCTAATGCCATGACTTTCATTGTGTTTCAGTGTATCTTGAAGGATCATGCAAGTAATTGTTTCTTGTTGATGCTGTAAACACAATGTCACTGTGCAAACTCATGTTTGTTGTTGTACTGAACACAGATTGAAAATAAACCGACTGAAATAATAATAATAACAATGATTAATTTCTAAGTCTTTGTTAGCCGTTTGTGAAGTTTTGTGCTTGTGCGCTACGTTCGCTCGCATCCTGTGCATCTCCTGGGGGCTAAGCCCCCCTGTCCTTAAAAGCTAGTGACGCCCCTGCTCTATGTAATGTTATTATTTGTTCAAATACTGTGTGTAATGTTATTATTAGATCAAATACTCTATGTAATGTTATTATTTGTTCAAATACTCTGTGTAATGTTATTATTAGTTCAAATACTCTATGTAATGTTATTTGTTCAAATACTGTGTGTAGTGTTATTATTAGTTCAAATACTCTATGTAATGTTATTATTTGTTCAAATACTGTGTGTAATGTTATTATTAGTTCTAATACTCTATGCAATGTTATTATTTGTTCAAATACTGTGTGTAATGTTATTATTTGTTCAAATACTCTATGTAATGTTATTTGTTCAAATACAGTGTGTAATGTTATTATTTGTTCAAATACTCTATGTAATGTTATTATTTGTTCAAATACTGTGTGTAATGTTATTATTAGTTCAAATACTCTATGTAATGTTATTATTAGTTCAAATACTCTATGTGATGTTATTAGTTCAAATATTGTGTGTAATGTTATTATTAGTTCAAATACTGTGTGTAATGTTATTATTAGTTCAAATACTGTGTGTAATGTTATTATTAGTTCAAATACTCTATGTAATGTTATTATTAGTTCAAATACTCTATGTGATGTTATTAGTTCAAATATTGTGTGTAATGTTATTATTAGTTCAAATACTGTGTGTAATGTTATTATTTGTTCAAATACTGTGTGTAATGTTATTATTAGTTCAAATACTCTATGTAATGTTATTATTAGTTCAAATACTCTATGTGATGTTATTAGTTCAAATATTGTGTGTAATGTTATCATTAGTTCAAATACTGTGTGTAATGTTATTATTAGTTCAAATACTGTGTGTAATGTTATTATTAGTTCAAATACTCTATGTAATGTTATTTTTTGTTCAAATACTGTGTGCAATGTTATTATTAGTTCAAATACTCTATGTAATGTTATTTTTTGTTCAAATACTCTGTGTAATGTTATTATTTGTTCAAATACTCTATGTATGTTATTATTAGTTTAAATACTGTGCGTAATGTTATTATTAGTTCAAATACTCTATGTAATGTTATTTTTTGTTCAAATACTCTGTGTAATGTTATTATTTGTTCAAATACTCTATGTATGTTATTATTAGTATAAATACTGTGTGTAATGTTATTATTAGTTCAAATACTGTGTATAATGTTAGTTCAAATACTGTGAGTAATGTTATTATTATTTCAAATACTGCGTGTAATGTTATTAGTTCAAATACTCTATGTAATGTTATTATTAGTTCAAATACAGTGTGTAATGTTATTGGTTCAAATAAATAAATGATAAATGGGTTATACTTGTATAGCGCTTTTCTACTTTCAAGGTACTCAAAGCGCTTTGACAGTATTTCCACATTCACCCATTGACACACACATTCACACACTGATGCTGCCATGCAAGGCGCTACCAGCACCCATCAGGTGCTCAAATACTGTGTGTAATGTTATTATTAGTTCAAATACTGTGTGTAATGTTATTAGTTCAAATACGGTGTGTAATGTTATTATTGGTTCAAATACTTTGTGTAATGTTATTATTTGTTCAAATACTGTGTGTAATGTTATTAGTTCAAATACTGTGCGTAATGTTATTGTTAGTTTAAATACTGTGTGTAATGTTAATATTAGTTCAAATACTATGTGTAATGTTATTATTAGTTCAAATACTGTGTGTAATGTTATTATTAGTAGAAATACTGTGTGTAATGTTATTATTAGTTCAAATACTTTGTGTAATGTTATTAGTTCAAATACTGTGTGTAATGTTAATATTAGTTCAAATACTGTGTGTAATGTTATTATTAGTTCAAATACTGTGCGTAATGTTATTATTAGTTAAAATACTGTGTGTAATGTTATTATTGGTTCAAATACCGTGTGTAATGTTATTATTAGTTCAAATACTGTGTGTAATGTTATTAGTTCAAATACCGTGTGTAATGTTATTATTTCAAATACTGTGTGTAATGTTATTATTAGTTCAAATACTGTGTGTAATGTTATTATTAGTTCAAATACTGTGTGTTATGTTATTATTAGTTCAAATACTGTGTGTAATGTTATTAGTTCAAATACTGTGTGTAATGTTATTATTAGTTCAAATACTGTGTGTAATGTTATTATTAGTTCAAATACTGTGTGTTATGTTATTATTAGTTCAAATACTGTGTGTAATGTTATTAGTTCAAATACTGTGTGTAATGTTATTATTAGTTCAAATACTGTGTGTAATGTTATTATTAGTTCAAATACTGTGTGTAATGTTATTTTTAGTTAAAATACTATGTGAAATGTTATTATTAGTTCAAATACTGTGTGTAATGTTATTATTAGTTCAAATACTGTGTGTAATATTATTATTAGTTCAAATACTGTGTGTAATGTTATTATTAGTTAAAATACAGTGTGAAATGTTATTATTAGTTCAAATACTGTGTGAAATGTTATTATTAGTTCAAATACTGTGTGAAATGTTATTATTAGTTCAAATACTGTGTGTAATGTTATTATTAGTTCAAATACTGTGTGTAATGTTATTATTAGTTAAAATACTGTGTGAAATGTTATTATTAGTTCAAATACTGTGTGTAATGTTATTATTAGTTCAAATACTGTGTGTAATGTTATTATTAGTTCAAATACTCTATGTAATGTTATTATTAGTTGAAATACTGTGTGTAATGTTATTATTAATTCAAATGTGTGTAATGTTATTAGTTCAAAAACTGTGTGTAATGTTATTAGTTCAAATACACTTAAGTCCTAAGAAGAAGTACATCATAATACCTTCTTACTTGTTGTCCACTCCACAGACATTCGACACATGACGTCCATCACTGATAAGAACATCATTGATGGCTTTGCCAATGAAATGAATGAGATGCACAACAAACAACAGAAAGCATACGCAGATATCATTGAAGCCAGCGCGGAGTTGAGCCAGTCCCACAGGTACTTTGTCACATCTGCACTTGGTATGGTGCTCGGGCGTTCTGTGCCAAACTTTGTTCATCTAAATGAATAATGACTTGAACATTTCAAACAGATGCAGGTTTAAAGAAACGTGATAATGACGAGATGCTGCTTGACATCTTAGAAGCATTTAAAAAAGGTGAGTTAATCATGAGTTCATACATTAGATATATACCTGCAAATATGTATATTGAGATTACAGTTTTTTCCATTTGCTTACACACAATTTCACATTTTTCAAAACGCCACATTAAATTTTCTTAATTCCTAGATTATTTGCAAAATGACACACTTCGGTCAAAACATATACCCATTCATCAAAATAAAGGCCAAGACAGCATATCGGAAGAAAATAGAGGGACACCTCAGCAGCAACAACACAAGGCAGGTGTGGCAGGGGGTGAAGCACATCACCGGCTACAAATCCAACAACGCCTCGCTGGCGGAGGAACTGAACATCTTCTTCACTCGCTTCGAGGTGGAGCAACCACATGCAGTCACATCACAACCCTCAACCCTTGACAACGTCCTCATGTTGGAGGAACATGAGGTGCAGCGCACACTAAGGAGGGTGAACCCAAGGAAAGCTGTTGGACCGGATGGCATACCTGGACGTGTACTAAAGACCTGTGCCGACCAGCTGGCTGTTGTCTTCACCAGGATTTTCAACCAGTCCTTGTCCCAGTACATCGTCCCACCCTGTCTAAAGGACTCTGTTATTGTCCCACTGCCAAAAAAAAAACCTGCAGTAAACAGCCTGAATGATTACCGTCCAGTGGCACTTACACCAATCATTATGAGGTGCTTTGAAACTCTGGTTCAGGGGCACATCACCTCAAATCTGCCACCTGCATTGGACTCTCACCAGTTTGCGTACAGGGCAAGCAGATCTACAGATGATGCTATCGCAACAGCCCTCCACACTGCTCTGAGCCACCTAGAGCAGCAGGGGAGCTATGCAAGGCTACTTTTTGTTGATTTTAGCTCTGCGGTCAACACCATCCTCCCCCAAAGACGGGTGCCCAAACTTTTTTTAAATTTTTTTTTTTATGTCCTGCCCAGCTTCTCAGGCAAATCATATAGTAGATGTAGATGCCCATATTGGCTGTTCAGATTTACTTTACAAAAGAGAAGTGTAGGATACTTCTCTTGTTGCCTTATTTGTATTTGACTTTATTAAATGTATTTATATTATCATTTGGTGCAGCCGGGCTGGAGCAGGAGGGGATAGAAAGAGAAAAAAAGGAAGACAGAGGGGGGAATTGTGGGGACAAGAGGGGGATTAGACATAGAGACAAAAACAACAACAGCAAACACAACAACAACAACAACAACAACAACAGAGCAACATCAGCAAATACGACATGTACAAATATGATGGTAAAAGTAATAGCAAATAAGCAGTTAGCGAAAATAAAAAATAATACAGAAATGATAATGAGCATTATTACACTAAAAATGGAGCAATATGAATACCAATAGAAATAGTTCTATTGATAATAAACAATACCAACACTTTACCTTTATTATCAACAATACAATTGTTCAATTGCAACAATACAAATACGTAATGATAACTTGAGATACGAAAGAATGCAGAAAAATGGAGGGGAAGAAAGAGAAGCAACCTACATTAACCTTGTAGATTGTTATAGTAACAATAGGTTAAGCTTTGTCAGTGTGCCATGTGTTATACCCAGTTTACTCTAGGGCAACAACGTTAATATATGTTTGATGAAACGTGATTATGTGCATGAGCGTATGTGTGCATATGTACTTGTATATGTACAGTATTATTATTATTATAGAGGTTTATTTGAAATAGGGACAGATACAAAAACATAGACATCTGAAACAGTTATCCGATGCATGCATCACAGTGTTTGTAGCCAAAGCTAATTTACAACACTTGTCCCCAACAACAACAACAACAACAACAACAACAACACAGATCCAACATCATTAAAATAGGAAAATAAAAAATAGAGTGAGTTGATAATAATGATAATAGTAATAACACAGACAAAGTGCAAACTAGATAAAAGCCAATAATAATAATAATAACACTGACAAAGTGCAGACTAGATAAAAACCAATTAGTAAAAATGAGTAAAAACTAAACATGGGAACACGATTGTTGCTCAACTAGCCATAATTTTGTTTGTTTTTTGAAAGTGACAAGTGCAGGTATACTTTTCAAAGTGTCCAGTAAAGAGTTCCATAGTATGTGTATATGTGTGCTTGTACAGTGAATGAATGTGTATATGTGTGTTTGTACAGTGAATGTATATGTATAGAATGTGTATGTGTGTGTTTGTACAGTGAATGTATATGTACAGTATGTGTATACAGTATGTGTGTTTGTACAGTGAGTGTATATGTACAGTATGTGTATGTGTGTGTTTGTACAGTGAATGTATATGTACAGTATGTGTATACAGTATGTGTGTTTGTACAGTGAATGTATATGTACAGTATGTGTATACAGTATGTTTGTATAATGAGGGTGCGTGTGGATGTACAAACTTTGAGTGTGTAAATATGTACCACATCAAGTCGCCAACAGAGACCCCACAGCGCAAGGTCGGGCCACACGGGCACGGACCCCACCCATCAGGAAGCGAGACCCGCGCGACGCCACACACAAATAAATAATAAGATTAAACAAAAATAATAATAATAATTTTTAAAAAATAAAAATAAAAATTAAATTAAATTAAAATTAAAAAATAACAAATAAAAATAAATAAATAAAATTAAAATAAAATAAAGTAAGTAAATAATAAAAATTATTTAAAAAAAATAAAATAAAATAAAATGAATAAAATAATAATAATAATAATAATAATAATAATAATAATAAATTAATAAAAGCCTGGCAGGCCACCAGAACGCAGTCCCCGGAATCCGCGCCGGCCGACGAGGCAATGAGGGGTGCGCCGAACCCCAACCCCCCCACATGCATGTGTACAAGGCCCCCAGAGTGTCTACTGTGTAGTTAAAATTAGGAGGTCAGCCATTACAGCCGACCTCCAGTCCCTATTGATGCGTGTACTGTAGCGTGAGTGAGATATGTATGCTTGTGGAAACTAATAATGCAATTAAAATTGGGGGACATCAAGGTCTTGGTGGGTCCCAACCAAGCCGAGCCCTCCAAATCCTAAGTGTCTAATATGCAGCTAAGATTGAGGGATGGACGAGCAGGGGACAAGACAGGAGGACTGGAGCCCCATAGGAGGCATCCTCATCCCCCCGCCATGCCTCCCCGCAGGACAATCCCCCAAAGTCATATATATGTGTGACTGCATGTGCTATAAGTATATTGGTGCCCAAACTGACGGGGCTGGGACTGTCTTCCTCCATCTGCCACTGGATCCTGGACTTCCTGACAAATCGCTCTCAGAGGGTGAGAGTAGGCTCCCACCTCTCAGCATCCATCAGCATCAGCACCGGCTCCCCCCAGGGCTGCGTGCTAAGCCCCCTACTCTACACCCTCTACACTCATGACTACACCCCTGCTCATGCCAGCAATACCACTATTAAATTTGCAGACGACACCACAGTAGTGGGACTCATTTCTGGGAGGGATGAGTCTGCCTACAGAAATGAAGTGGAGCGGCTGACTGGGTGGTGCAGGGAAAACAACCTGGTCCTTAACACCACTAAGACGAAGGAGCTGATCATGGATTTCCGGAAGAAAAAAAACAATAAACATCCAACCACTGTACATCAATGGGGACTGTGTGGAAAGGGTCTCTAACTTCAGGTTCCTGGGGATCCAGATCAAGGAAGACCTGTCGTGGAGTATGAACACCTCAGTGACCATCAAAAAGGCACAGCAGAGACTTTACTTTCTGAGACTCCTCAAAAAGAACCACCTGTCACAACTGCTTGTGTCCTTCTATCTCTGCTCAATAGAGAGTGTGCTGACATACTGCATGTGTGTATGGTATGCCAGCTGCACGGCGGCAGAGAGAAATGTACTTCAGAGGGTCATAAAAACTGCCATGAAGATCACTGGCTGCTCTATCCCCTCACTGGGTGAACTGTACAGTGCCAGGTGCCTCAAAAAGGTCCAAAACATCATAAGGGACCCATCTCACCCCGGACATAAACTTTTTGAACTGCTGCCCTCGGGCAGGAGATACAGGACAATAAAATCCCGGACAAACCGATTTAAGAACACTTTTTACCCGAGAGCAATAGTGTCGCTGAACACAAGACAATAATGACTGTGCATGTGAGCTGTGTGCTTGGTATTTTTATGTATTTTTATCTATTTATCTAAGTTCTTATGTTTTTATGTGTTATTATGAATTTTCACTAAATTAGTTTTGCTTACAATTTCGTTGTACAATGACAATAATGACTATTCTATTCTATTTAAAGAAAGCATTTGTAAAAATGCAGTTTTATTTTCATCTCACTCACACAGACTTCACATGGTGAGACACTATTGGAGTGAGTTACCCAGAACAGTGATAAATACAAAACACACTTGTAAAAAAAAATTATTTTACTATAAGAAATCACATGTTTGGGGCATTTTGCCTGGCCTTTTTAGCATATGTGATGAATGATTACTGTAACTTGACAAAATATATTGGCAAATCCATAGCAATCGTAATTTTTTACTTTGAAGTGGGCCTATACGTAAGGACATAAAGAGAAAGTAAAAAATATCCTGTAATCGTTTCAAGAACTGCTCAACAATGATGCTGCAAAGTTCAAACTGAAAATATATATATTTTTACCACAGTCAGGTAAAGAAACATATCACAGTAGTCAATAATGACATGCACTACAAATTAACATCTGAGATAAATAAAAAGGTTTGAAAAAAAATCTGGGGATAAATAAAAATGACAGCATAGAGTATAGGCTACATGTGCAGACTTAGGCAACAGCAACTCTATGAAAGAACCTACTCAAAAGCCTCAGTTACTGAATCTAATTATCACCTGCCCGTCTAGCTGGATCAGGCCATGGTATCTCATCCACATCACATGTGAAAGATGTGAAAGTGTGTGTAAAGAATTGTGTGGAATATTTCGCAAAAACAGTGAAGCAGTCTATGCCTAATATTAGACAAATCTGCACAGTGGTTTTGCTTACTATGTGTAGACTTTAGCTGTGTGAAAATTTAGTGTGTAAGCAATTGGAAAAAACTGTAAGCAGTGATTGTACCTATCGTTGCGTACTGTTCATGTGATGTAACTGCAACAAAATAATTGTGTGATGTTAATAAATCAATGTTTGTCTCCTCCAGATTTGCCACATAAAAATGCATTATTGAAGGAAAAACAGCACGCTATTGCAGAAATGGCATCTGATATCGATCAGAAGGAAATACAGAAACTCGCCATCATTCAGAAGATTGAGAAGCTTAAAGAAGATCAAACAAGGAGAAAAGAGTGTAAACTGATGTTATATTTGGAATCCGCACGGTCAGACTCCATTTATAGTTGTTTGTAATAATAATAATCTCTGCGTGTTTTATTGATACATTTTTTCAGTAATCGAGTCTCAGTGTAAAGTAAACAAGGACCGACTGAAGAACCTGCAAAAAGCCAGAATTGTCTTTCAGGAGAATTTAGGAATGGATATACTAACGATCCGCTGCATAGCACAGGATGTCAACGGTATCGGTATGTCACAAATTACGATTTTTTGATCTCACTTCAGGTTTTTACCACCTTAATATTTGAAGGTAAGTGTACATCACATGGTGTTGATGTTTTTTGTAATCTTGATAGGTGAACAGTTGCAGTTTGTGTTCCGGAATATCAACCCCACTGATATGAACAGTACCTATGTTATCACAATGGGAATCAAGGAAGACAGAGTATATCAGAGTAAGTACCAACACAAAACTGTATCTCAGTATTAGAATTATAGCCAGCCACACAAGTTTTATTTTCGGAACACAGGTCAGTATTATTTGGCACATGTTCACATTTTTGTGCATTTATAATAGGGATGTAACGATGAACAGTAATAATGATAACCACGGTAAGTATCACCCTTTCAAAATAAAATTATCAAAAATCTGAGTGAACTTTGATAAACTCATGGATTGACTTGTACCAGCTCACTACCTTAAATGCTAACATTAGAATTGAAGCCATTAACATCTTTCCCCATTAGGAAACGACGTGCCCCAATCTAAAGTTGTGTAAACACATTGCTCTCTGAGCAACCACTGAGCGATTTAATACTGCACATTGAACCTACAAGCTTTGCCCTCAGAGTGATCCTTCTCCTCAGAGGAAAAGAGGCCGAGGTGTTCAGGGACCTCTGAATAGTAGGAGACAACACTCGCCAGAAATAACACATATTAATAATAGATTTTATTTGTTACACACTTTTCATTTAAATACATCTTAAAGTGCTACATTACAAACCAGTATTTCAAACAATAAAAGCTTAGCCATTAAAACAGATTAAAAAAAAAACAACTTTCAGTGCAGCATAAGAAACACAAAACATGCAAAACAATGGGTTTTCTAACTGTGTGTCTATTTGTTTTAGTTATTTAACAAAAAATCAATTAATAAAATAATTTAGGTGTAGGTAAGTGTTGAGCACATTCAACAGTACCGCTACAATAATTATAATTGATCATTTTGGCCGCAATATGACATTTTCATATCGTTACATCCTTAGTTAATAAAAAAATACCGGAAGTCGCAACATTGAGATGATGAAACTTTACAGGCTTCCCAGAATCCCATCTAGTTAATGCAATATAGTTTGTGCAATTTCACCCACTTCTATACTGCAATTAGGGCCGCATATTGGTAAAGACCTCACAATACAATACTTTAGTCACGATACAATACAGTATTGTGATATGGCGATAAATTGCGTTATTCTACATAGTTCAGTGAAACATTTAAAATACAAGCTGTATATATGTACACTGTGTGACAGTAATAGTTTATTGGACAATGACTGAAATACAGTGTGTACGGAAAGTATTCAGACTCCTTTAAATGTTTCACTCCTTGTTTCATTGCAGCCAGTTGCTAAAGTCCAAAACCTTTATTTTATGTCTCATTAATGTACACTCAGAATTCCATTTTGACAGAAAAAAACAGAAATGTAGAAATTTTAGCAAATTTATGAAAACTAAAAACTCAAGAATCACATGTAAATAAGTAATCAGACCCTTCGCTCAATACTTTGTTGATGCACTTTTGCAGCAATTACATCCACAAGTCTTTTTGAATATGATGCTACAAGCTTGGCACACCTATCTTTGGGCAGTTTTGCAGAACCTCTCTAGCTCCATCAGATTGGATGGGAAGCGTTGTTTTTTATTCAGAATGTCTCTGTATATTGCTGCATTTATCTTTCCCCCTATCCTGACTAGTCTCCCAGTTCCTGCCGCTGAAAACCATCCTCACAGCACGATGCTGCCTCCACCATGCTTCACTGTAGGGTTGGTATTGGCCTGGTGATGAGTGGTGGCTGGTTTCCTCCACACATGGTGCATGGTATTCACGCCAAATAGTTCAATCGTTGTCTCCTCAAACCAGATCATTTTGTTTCTCATGGTCTGAGAGTCTTTCAGGTGCCTTTTGTGTAACTTTTTTTTGCCAAGAAATAGCTTCCGTCGGGCCACTATATCGTATAGACCTGATTGGTGGTTTCCTGCAGAGATTGTTGTCCTTCTGGAAGGTTCTCCTCCCTCCACAGAGGAATGTTGTAGCTCTGATAGAGTGACCATTAGGTTCTTGGTCACCTCCCTGACTAGACTAAGATGAATGCAGAAATGTACAGAGACTTCCTGGATAAAGACCTGATGGAGCTTGAGAGATGCTGCAAAGAGGAAAGGGTGAAACTGCCCAAAGATAGGTGTGCCAAGCTTGTAGCAACGTATTTAAAAAGACTTGAGGCTGTAATTGCTGCAAAAGTGCGTCACCAAAGTATTGAGCAAAGGGTCTGAATACTTATGTACATGTGATTTCAGTTTTTTATGTTTAAAACGTTTGCAAAAAAGGTCTACATTTGGTTTTTTTCTGTCAAGATGGGGTGCTGAGTGTTCAATAATGAGGAGAAATAAAATGTAATGTTTTTATTTTAGCATATAGCTGCAAAAAGAGTAAATGAGAGAGTGAATAATTTCAAAGGGTCCGAATAATTTCCATACCCACTGTAATTTATTGGACTAACTGAGTCAAACATTTCAATGTAATTCAGATTGTCCTATTTCCATTCATTACAATTGTACCAAAGTGGGTCAAGTTTCTTGCAACTGAGATGTCCATAAAATGTCGTCTACTTCTTAACCGTCAACTTCTTGTAGCGAGGTGGCAGTGCGGCGACAATCTGGGGAGTGGAGGACCACAAGTTGTTTTTGACTTACAATCGGCCCAAAATGGGACTGTTAAAAAAAGATGTGAATGTAAAACAAAATCGATATTGTTAGAAAAAGTATCCCAATATAATGCCATATGAATATTTTTCACACCCCTAGCTGCAATATATGCATTTAGAAGTTTAGCCGTTTTCCAGTGGTCTCAGTTTTGATCATTTACAACAAACATGCAAGTTAAACAAACAAAACAAATCTAGTCTTTGGAACACCGTCTGTCACTATCTCTAAAAAAAAAAAAAATCTCCAGGAAGTTTACTAAAAACCTCCCAATTCTACAGTTGTGTCGAGCGACCCTGCGCTTGAGTGTCTGCCAGATTTGGAAAGACGCCTTCCGGAGACTAACAACTTATCAGCTTTCCTGGCCAATGTAAGGAAGCAGTTTATCTCCTGAGCACGTTAAGATGGAATAAAAAAAAAAAGGATGAAGCGTTGCAGCAATCCCCCTTGTGTATTGTCAAACAAGTGGAATAAAAAGATTAACGCTACTAATAAATAAATATATAATAATATATATATATATATATACATTATATATATATATACATACATATATATATATACATATATATATATATATATATATATATATATATATATATATATATATATACATATATATATAATATATATAAATATATAATAAATATATATTCACAATGCTATCATGGACCATATTATAAACATGTACTCATTAAGACACTGAATAGCTGATTTTACATAATTATTAATCAACACAGCAAAAAAGGGTTGGATACAGTTTTGTACAGATGTGTGATTTTAGTAGGAAATGTACTAATTGATAGAAATTTAGTTCCACTGGAAACTTGCAGATGTGAGTCAGGCTTCTGATGATTTGACACAGCTGAGTGCAGGCAGCTCCTCAACATAGGTGGATGGAAAATGACCTGTCTGGCCATTAAGTGCACCAAACCACCAGCCATGTTCTTCTTTTGTGTATATGTCAAGTAGATCCCCTGTGAAACACAACTATGTTTAGTTTAGCTCGTCTCTCTTCTAGTTGTTGATTCTTTTATTTTCATCATACCTTCTTTCAGAGTTAATTCATCGTCGTGGTTTGGTGTGAAGCTATATAAAGCCTTGCATTGTCCAACACTGCAAATGTCTGGTGTGATTTGACCTGTAAATTGTTGGTATATTTTAAAAGTGTAATCACGTAATTAAAAAACAATTATGTAAACATCCTACTGTGGTCTTTATCCTCATGCACTTGTGTTGGGGTTCCAACGATGTCCTCTTTTTCTTGCGAGACTGTACAGAAGACCTGGCTACTGGGCGAAGGCTCTCTCGGCGGGCATGTGGTGGTTTGAACAGGTCCTTTGTATATGATGGACGCCCTCAGTGAGTGTCTTGTTCTGAAGGAAGTCTTCCTTAGTTTGACTGGCCGAGTCAGCTGCACCACACTGTGCTCACAGTCCTGACATGGCGACAAAAAATTATTACTGTGCAATAGGTTACGGATTCATGAAATATATGGACAATTTAGCTTGCTGTAGTAGTATTACTATTTTAACCGACTGACATTATTTACTTAATTATTTGTTTATTCACAGTCGTGTTAGAGATTGCGTACAAACAAATAACGAGAAACTGTAAATATGGGATGTAATTGTATGCATCTGCATTCATTTGGTAAACTATGTACATCTTGCAGATTCATCTAGGTCAAAAACAGATTTAATGCAAATTGAATTTCTACCCTAAACTCTACTTCCCTCAGCTCCAAGCATAGATCTTTTCTAAAATCCTGCACCCAGCCACTACATCTATCAAGCAAGTTTTGATGGTTTTACTGGTGCAACCATATCGAATATTTTAATTCAGTTGAACCTTTATATCTTTTGGTGTAATTGCTACTAATAAACACAAAATTGTCATACAAGTCATGTAGTTGCCTTGGAAAACGCCCACATTTTTTTTTGTTGAGTCTTGAGTTAAACACAGACGTTTCCAGAAGTTTACACTCCAATATCAAGTGAGCGTTCAGTAACTGTTTCATTATGGACTCTTACTCAAGTACGATGACGACATCTTCCATAGTTTGTAAATGGGAGACGAGGCGTTGTCAAACCAGGCTGTTAGTTGCGGTCGTGACAAATGTAAAACACAAATTCTCCACTGAAAGTACTTTGTCAAGACACACGTAAATATCTGCCAAAAAAAAGGGCAATGCCCAGTTTACAGTAATCATTCTTAGTTATATGAAGACTAATCCAAGTAAACAATATACATACTAACCGACATGTTTTGAATCAAAGAAGCTAAGCCAATAAAAGTACTGTATACATCCGAACATCAGGCCATCTAATTCAATAAATATACGCTGCAACTCAAATGTACCTTATCTTTCCACTTGACAATGCTGTCACTAAATCGGTGGAAGGACTTGGGTTTCCCTTCTAGTTCACACAGCGTTAAAGAGAGTTTATAGTGAGTTGCCTCCAGTAGATTCAGCTTTAAACTGTTCTGCAGAAGACAGAATGACACCACTTTAGAAGAGCTCATTCACAATGCTCCAAGTCCAAAGACTCCACACCTCGTCAAGCTGTTGCTCCGTCTCCTCAATGTTCCGTTGGTTTGAAAAAGAAGGGTTTTCAACATAGCTTTTCATCAGCTTTTCAATCCCTGTAACAGGAGGGAGATTCCGGGACATTTTGGCATTATGGCATGTTTTCAGTCATTCAGATACATTTCAATATTTGAAGAGGCTTGCCTTCACAGTCTTTTTTTGCTTTGGATATATTTCCCTCCAAACGATAGAGTTTTACTTTAATGGCTTCCCTTCTTCGTTCTTTGCCCATCAGTGATTTTCTGTCTTCCTCCTGATGCATGCAACACAAGTAGTAACCTCATCAAATCAGAAAGTGCAACACCTTCTTTCAATGTATATTGATAGTATGGTATATGTATGTATACTGTACATTGAAAACATGCCACACATATACAGTCAGTAAACCAACACAATATAAAATCCAAGGCAAAAATTCTGCCATTGCAAAGATGATATTGCAGTCTCTACACACAACCAGATGAATAAACCTGCTGTTCCACTTATATTTCAAAATTATGCTATTTTAAAGACATAATATTCGATACATTGTGTTGATCAAACACAATGTATAAAAAAAAAAGCTTATTTTTAAATACATCTGCAAACGTATATATATGCCTTAAAGGGAAACTGCACTTTTTACTGGAGTCATTCACAATTATGAAAAACGAGACGACAGATGGATTTTCTTTTTAATATGCATTCTAAATGTAAATGAAAGTCCGCTTACAGCGGAGCCTATGGGAGCTCCACTATTTCGCCCATAAAAAATCCAATACATAACCATTCAAAAAGTGCCAACAATATGCCATTACATTTCGTGATTTGAATATTAACCAATTATTAGTTATATTGTTATTATAAGCCCCTTTTCTTCGTGAGAATTATGAGTCATTCGTCACCTAAATGAGAATATACTGTATGAACATCTCATCAGTTGGCATCCTAATGACAGCAGACCTTGCACAGTAAGTGATGTCTGCAGTGAGTAATAATAGGTGATGAAGGAAAAACAAAAAGCAAACATCGTGATGTGTTTTTGAAATGAATGTGCCACGTGTGCTTAAAATGATCAAAATACGTAAATAATAAATGTACCCCTTACTACATACCATATATACGTACATCATGTATATAAAACCTCAATGGAGATGTTTTGAGGTTTTTTTAAGGGCTTTGTAGGCATAATTGCATGGCTCCCATAGGCTCCATTGTAAACAGACTTTTGATCGCATTTATTTAATATCTATAATGCAAATAAATAACATCCATTGCCATGTCTTTCATAATGACTGAACAATATGTAAAATTCCCCCAAAAAGTGCAGTTCCCCTTTAAAACAACAAGGCTAGAATGGTCTTCATGTCTGCAGAGTAGAATGGTTGCAGTTAACTGAGGTTGAACATATGAAAATAATACCTTTCTAAAACTTACAAAATAATCAGTCATCAAAAATTCGGCTTTGTTTTCTGATGTTGTGATGCTGGTCTCCTTCACCAGTGTTTGTATGTCTTTATCCATGTCCACCCTCTGGACCAGCAGTTCAATTTGATTTTGGCCCTGGAATGGTCACAGTTTTACTTTTATGATTATTCATTAAATAAATTGCAATGATTTCACGAGAAAAACACAATAATCATGTTACATGTTTGAGGGTCTGCCCAAAACTGGACATGTGTAAGTTGTATCGGGTCAAAAGGTTGCAAAGAACTTCGATCCGCTGTTTCTCGAGCTCCTGTATGATCTGTAAAAACAGATATAATGCGAAAAGTAAAGCTTTTATTTTTATTGAGATTATTTTAATGACTTAAGACATGAAAATGTCTGCTTCTACAATTATAGTTCATACAATATAGCATACTGAGACTCTATTTGAGCTAATTAGACAAAATAGAATACACCACAAATACCCTAAGAGTAAATAGAACACATTAGTAAAAGTTGGTTAGTTGCTAATTCCGTAACCAAACTGAACTGTTATTGAATTAAGAAGAGAAAGATGAGTTTTTTTTTACTAAAATGAAATTGTATCAGATTTGGACACCTGGTAGCAGTTTTTGAGTGTGTTTTCCCACTTAAGTCTCATCTGATGGCCCTCCATGTTGATGTTAAAATACTCCTCATCCACTCGTGTCTGTAGCTCCGCTGACTTTGTCAACCTGTTCAGCATCTGCAAACAAGAATAGGAAGCAAAATCCATTAGCGAAAAACCTTCAATGCATTGTGTTAAATGATTTATTTCTTTTACCTTTTGTTTTTCTTTCTCCGTGCATATTGGTTTATTTTTCTCCACAAAGTTAAACAAAGCTTCGTGCTCCCTTGTTAATCCAAATAGTTTCTTCTTTGTCTGGTTCAGAAAAACAGACAATACGTAAAAACATGTATATTTATTCAAAGTAGTGAGTGTCGCATAACCTTTAGTCTGTTTTAATGCAACACTAAACACTAGGGCTGGGTATATGTCAAGTAATTGACAACACAATACTTATCACAATACTTGTGTCACGATACAGTACAGCATCGCGATATATTGCAATATTCTACAAAGTTCACTGATAAATTTAGAATACAGCCTAAAATATAATTTGTATATACTGTATGTATGCTAAATGACAGTAATATAGTGTTTTCCTCTGCACTTTGCGGCCCACTTACTCCGATCTCGGTGCTTTGCGGGGTTTAAAGTACCATTGAGTACAGTGAGATTTGATTATTCCTTTAAAGGGAAACTGCATTTTTTTTTTATTCTACCTATCATTCACAATCCTTTTGTAAAACAAGAACACATATACTTTTCTTTTTACGCATTGTAAATAGTAAATACATGTGATTAAAAGCCCTTAAAACCATCCAAACACCTCCATTGTGGTTTTATATACATGCTGTAAGTATATGTGTAATGTTCTAACATTTATAAGATGTTATATTTACGTATGTTGCTCATTTCAAGCATACGCATCACGATATTCGCTTATTCCCTCGACATCACTCTTACTACTCACTGTAGACTTGATGAGGTGCAACAAACATGATAAAACATCACTTACTGTACAATGTCTGCTGTCATAAGGATGCTGACCGATAGAATGTTGTTATATTCCCTTTTAGATGAAGAATGATGAATCCTCGCGAAGAAAAGGGGGCTGGAACAAAGCGTCTGTTTGTGCCTTTCTCGCCATTTCCACGTCTAAATTGGCTGTCAAAGTGTGCCAATTTACCAGATTACGTCCTCATCCTTCTACTATCTAGGTGAAAGGCACTATTTATGATCTAGAATAAACTTCCACAAGCTCCGATGCGACAAAGCAGCTCACCAACCGATGATGTCAACATGTCAGTCGATGTTAGCACTTATAATATTAATATCATTAATACTTGGTTAATATTCAAGTCGCAAAATGTAAATGAAGTATTGTTGGCGGTTTTTGGATGATCATTTATTGGGTTTTAGAGGACCTCCCATTAGCTCCATTGTAAGCAGACTTTTATTTACGAGTTAGAATTCATTAAAAAAAATACATCATTTGTCTATAGGCAACATTCTTTAAAAAAGTGCAGTTCCCCTTTAAGTTTTCATTTTACGTAGCTTTTACAGTTTATTGAGTGTTTTAAGATAGGTTAAGTGTGTATGCATATAATATTTATAATAATCATGAAATAAATAGCGTCACTACTTTGCAGGAATTCACCTACACAGAGAGAATTCATTGGAAAAACTGAGTCAAAAAACAATGCAGTTTAAATAATTAATTTCCATTTTGCAACCCTACAGAAAGTGGATCAGGTTTTTCCCCACTTAAATGAAAAAAAGCCCTTTAATTCATAACTGCCAACTTGTTGTACTGCCCTGATCTCCACTAATCCCAGCCCCACACAGAAAGGTAGCAATACAGCGACAACTTGTGGAGTGGAGGTGTGTAAGTCCTACTTCAGTTACAATCGGCTCAAAACATGATTCAAAAAACAAAAGCATTGACATTAAGACATTAAAAAATAAATTTTATATGGTTAGAAAAAGTATCGCTATTTATTTTCTCACCCCCACCAAACACAAATGTCAATAACTAAATATTAATTTTGTAATTGAACATTGTCAATGGAACCTCTGTTTTCTTACGCTCCACTTCTTGTCTGAGTCATTTCACCAAACTTTTGCCCTGATTTTTGTATAGTGTCTTGGTTATCCTAACCGAACATTGCATGTAACAAACTAACTCAATCCATATGGCTGCGCAGTCAAAACAAAGAATCTGGTGGAAAGTTCTGGTGACTCGGTCTGTGCTTTTTAAAAAATGTAGCACAACTGCAAAAAAATATGGGGCCAAAGAAAGTTTCAAAATCCGGCACTTAAAATGATGTAAATAGCAAACTATAACCTGTTACACAAACATGTACAACAATTCTTCTTAACAAAAGAGGAGAATTATAACCTTAGAGATAAATCCAACATAAAATATTTGCATGCACACTTAAGACCTTGAGTTTATCAGCATGTGGAATTAAATTACGGAATGGATTAAGTAAAGAAGTCAAACAAAATACTAATATGATCCAGTCTAAGAAACTGTTCAAACTACAAGTAGTAAGATCAACACTGATAAACATTTGAAACATTATTGAAAAATTAGATTATTTTATTAATCCCGACATGTGGATTTATGTATTTAACAAAAAAAGGTGAAATAACTGAAAACATGTTTTATATTCTAGTTTCTTCAAAATAGCCACCCTTTGCTCTGATTACTGCTTTGCACACTCTTGGCATTCTCTCCATGAGCTTCAAGCACACCTGTGAAGTGAAAACCATTTCAGGTGACTACCTCTTGAAGCTCATGGAGAGAATGCCAAGAGTGTGCAAAGAAGTAATCAGAGCAAAGGGTGGCTATTTTGAAGAAACTAGAATATAAAACATGTTTTCAGTTATTTCACCTTTTTTTGTTAAGTACATAACTCCACATGTGTTCATTCATAGTTTTGATGTGACAATCTACAATGTAAATAGTCATGAAAATAAAGAAAACACATTGAATGAGGAGAAGATGTGTCCTAACTTTTGGCCTGTACTGTACGTAAACAGCTTCTATTGTGCTGCAGTGCAGTTTTACATAATTACTGACTACAACCACAATAATGAATAAATGGTATTATTATTGTTGTTTGATTGTGCAGGTGTGTCTAATGTGTGTGGTGACCATACTGTATGTTGCATAGTGCAGTATTTTGCATGTCGTACTAATCTTTTAATATACTGGTACCTTAAAATTTCAATTAACCAATTTTTTTAATTGAGAAAAAAACCAAAAACATTCTCAAAAAGTTTTCCTTTAAAAATTCTAGAAGGTTTTTGTTACTTTACTTTTTGTTTTGGATTCATGTAATCTAGGCCTGGGCAAATTAAGGTCCGGGGGGCCGTTAACCTTTTCAATCTGGCCCGCCGGACATTCCCAAATCATTATTTTAGATGTTTAAGATGTAAAGTGCAGCTGCCATTATGATGTGCAGTGATGTTTTCTAATGTTTTCTCTGGTCATCTCATGAGTTACTATGGTCATCTAATTAGTTACTATGGTCATCTAATGAGTTACTATGGTCATCTAATGAGTTACTGTGGTCATGTAATTAGTTACTATGGTCATCTAATTAGTGACTATGGTAATGTAAGTCACAGCAGCTCAGACGAGGCACCAAGCAGTGTGGGTGGGGAGTGTTTCCACAGAGTGTTTCCAGAGCCTGAAATGTGGGTGTCAGGGACAGATGTGGAAGGAGATTTTTACAACAAATTTCTAAAGCTTAGTGATATATCACATATATTAGATTGTAGCTGGGTTTATTTTACCCTTCGAGTTCATATTTCACTGTTTGTTGCATTTTTGTTGTGTTTCACTTGATTGTAAAATATGTGGATGGAGAGGGGGTGTGACGTACATATGTTGTCAATATTTAGTGTTTTATCCTTCATAGTTAATATTGTAAATCCCACATTCTTTATTTTCATGTACATTCTGGGTGTGTCACTCATTGAAAAATTCCATTCTGTTTTTTAAGGCGGTTCGTCATAATGTTTTTTGCTTTCAATCAGACTTTATTGTGAGGTTTTGTATTAGTGTTCCTAAAAATAGATATACCGGCCCCAGACACATTTTTTTTCTCTAAATTTGGCCCCCCGAGTCAAAATAATTGCCCAGGCCTGATGTAAACTGTGTCTATTTAATGTTAGCTACTTGTTAACTACTTTATGACAACACCAAGATTATAATGGTTTAATTTTCCTATTTTAATAATGCCTTCTGTTCCCACGTTAAAATTCTACAACCCACAGAACCAAAGACACTTTTACCTTGAGTTGCTCGCTCCAATTCGCCATGACAAGTTTTTCCGTTCTTTCGATAGCGCTGTCCAGCTGTTAAAAAACACAACGTCGCTGTTACCAGGAATACATGTAGAGAGTTGTACAAGGTGTGTCAGAAAAGTTACCAGGAATACATGTAGAGAGTTGTACAAGGTGTGTCAGAAAAGTTACCAGGAATACATGTAGAGAGTTGTACAAGGTGTGTCAGAAATGTTACCAGGAATACATGTAGAGAGTTGTACAAGGTGTGTCAGAAATGTTACCAGGAATACATGTAGAGTTGTACAAGGTGTGTCAGAAATGTTACCAGGAATACATGTAGAGAGTTTTACAAGGTGTGCCAGAAAAGTTACCAGGAATACATGTAGAGAGTTTTACAAGGTGTGTCAGAAATGTTAGCTGGAATACATGTCGAGAGTTGTACAAGGTGTGTCAGAAATGTTACCAGGAATACATGTAGAGAGTTGTACAAGGTGTGCCAGAAAAGTTACCAGGAATACATGTAGAGTTGTACAAGGTGTGTCAGAAATGTTACCAGGAATACATGTAGAGAGTTTTACAAGGTGTGTCAGAAAAGTTACCAGGAATACATGTAGAGTTGTACAAGGTGTCAGAAATGTTACCAGGAATACATGTAGAGAGTTGTACCAGGTGTGTCAGAAAAGTTACCAGGTATACATGTAGAGTTGTACAAGGTGTGTCAGAAAAGTTACCAGGAATACATGTAGAGTTGTACAATCAATCAATCAATCAATGTTTATTTATATAGCCCTAAGGTGTGTCAGAAATGTTACCAGGAATACATATAGAGTTGTACAAGGTGTGTCAGAAATGTTACCAGGAATACATGTAGAGAGTTGTACAAGGTGTGTCAGAAATGTTACCAGGAATACATGTAGAGAGTTGTACCAGGTGTGTCAGAAAAGTTACCAGGTATACATGTAGAGTTGTACAAGGTGTGTCAGAAAAGTTACCAGGAATACATGTAGAGTTGTACAAGGTGTATCAGAAATGTTACCAGGAATACATGTAGAGAGTTGTACAAGGTGTGTCAGAAATGTTACCAGGAATACATGTAGAGAGTTGTACAAGGTGTGTCAGAAATGTTACCAGGAATACATATAGAGTTGTACAAGGTGTGTCAGAAATGTTACCAGGAATACATGTAGAGAGTTGTACAAGGTGTGCCAGAAAAGTTACCAGGAATACATGTAGCGTTGTACAAGGTGTCAGAAATGTTACCAGGAATACATGTAGAGAGTTGTACAAGGTGTGTCAGATAAGTTACCAGGTATACATGTAGAGTTGTACAAGGTGTGTCAGAAATGTTACCAGGAATACATGTAGAGAGTTGTACAAGGTGTGTCAGAAATGTTACCAGGAATACATGTAGAGAGTTGTACAAGGTGTCAGAAATGTTACCAGCAATACATGTAGAGAGTTGTACAAGGTGTGTCAGAAAAGTTACCAGGAATACATGTAGAGAGTTGTACAAGGTGTGTCAGAAATGTTACCAGGAATACATGTAGAGTTGTACAAGGTGTGTCAGAAATGTTACCAGGAATACATGTAGAGAGTTTTACAAGGTGTGCCAGAAAAGTTACCAGGAATACATGTAGAGAGTTGTACAAGGTGTGCCAGAAAAGTTACCAGGAATACACGTAAAGTTGTACAAGGTGTGTCAGAAATGTTACCAGGAATACATGTAGAGAGTTGTACAAGGTGTGTCAGAAAAGTTACCAGGAATACATGTAGAGTTGTACAAGGTGTGTCAGAAATGTTACCAGGAATACATGTAGAGAGTTGTACAAGTTGTGTCAGAAAAGTTACCAGGAATACATGTAGAAAGTTGTACAAGGTGTGTCAGAAATGTTACCAGGAATACATGTAGAGAGTTGTACAAGGTGTGCCAGAAAAGTTACCAGGAATACATGTAAATTTGCACAAGGTGTCAGAAATGTTACCAGGAATACATGTAGAGAGTTGTACAAGGTGTGCCAGAAAAGTTACCAGGAATACATGTAAAGTTGTACAAGGTGTCAGAAATGTTACCAAGAATACATGTAGAGAGTTGTACAAGGTGTGTCAGAAAAGTTACCAGGTATACATGTAGAGTTGTACAAGGTGTGTCAGAAATGTTACCAGGAATACATGTAGAGAGTTGTACAAGGTGTGTCAGAAATGTTACCAGGAATACATACAGAGTTGTACAAGGTGTGTCAGAAATGTTACCAGGAATACATGTAGAGAGTTGTACAAGGTGTGTCAGAAATGTTACCAGGAATACATATAGAGTTGTAGAAGGTGTGTCAGAAATGTTACCAGGAATACATGTAGAGAGTTGTACAAGGTGTGTCAGAAATGTTACCAGGAATACATATAGAGTTGTACAAGGTGTGTCAGAAATGTTACCAGGAATACATGTAGAGAGTTGTACAAGGTGTGCCAGAAAAGTTACCAGGAATACATGTAGCGTTGTACAAGGTGTCAGAAATGTTACCAGGAATACATGTAGAGAGTTGTACAAGGTGTGTCAGATAAGTTACCAGGTATACATGTAGAGTTGTACAAGGTGTGTCAGAAATGTTACCAGGAATACATGTAGAGAGTTGTACAAGGTGTGTCAGAAATGTTACCAGGAATACATGTAGAGAGTTGTACAAGGTGTCAGAAATGTTACCAGCAATACATGTAGAGAGTTGTACAAGGTGTGTCAGAAAAGTTACCAGGAATACATGTAGAGAGTTGTACAAGGTGTGTCAGAAATGTTACCAGGAATACATGTAGAGTTGTACAAGGTGTGTCAGAAATGTTACCAGGAATACATGTAGAGAGTTTTACAAGGTGTGCCAGAAAAGTTACCAGGAATACATGTAGAGAGTTGTACAAGGTGTGCCAGAAAAGTTACCAGGAATACACGTAAAGTTGTACAAGGTGTGTCAGAAATGTTACCAGGAATACATGTAGAGAGTTGTACAAGGTGTGTCAGAAAAGTTACCAGGAATACATGTAGAGTTGTACAAGGTGTGTCAGAAATGTTACCAGGAATACATGTAGAGAGTTGTACAAGTTGTGTCAGAAAAGTTACCAGGAATACATGTAGAAAGTTGTACAAGGTGTGTCAGAAATGTTACCAGGAATACATGTAGAGAGTTGTACAAGGTGTGCCAGAAAAGTTACCAGGAATACATGTAAATTTGCACAAGGTGTCAGAAATGTTACCAGGAATACATGTAGAGAGTTGTACAAGGTGTGCCAGAAAAGTTACCAGGAATACATGTAAAGTTGTACAAGGTGTCAGAAATGTTACCAAGAATACATGTAGAGAGTTGTACAAGGTGTGTCAGAAAAGTTACCAGGTATACATGTAGAGTTGTACAAGGTGTGTCAGAAATGTTACCAGGAATACATGTAGAGAGTTGTACAAGGTGTGTCAGAAATGTTACCAGGAATACATACAGAGTTGTACAAGGTGTGTCAGAAATGTTACCAGGAATACATGTAGAGAGTTGTACAAGGTGTGTCAGAAATGTTACCAGGAATACATATAGAGTTGTACAAGGTGTCAGAAATGTTACCAGGAATACATGTAGAGAGTTGTACGAGGTGTCAGAAATGTTACCAGGAATACATGTAGAAAGTTGTACAAGGTGTGTCAGAAATGTTACCAGGACTGATTATGTCAATCGCATGTTTGATGTGAAGGCCATCGATCCAGCAGATAGTCTGCAGATAAATCCTTCATTCAGTGTGCGAGAAGAGGTGGAAGTTGTGGCAGGACATTGCCCTAAGAACATGGCCATGCTGGAGCAGCCTCTCTAGTCACCCAACCTGGCTTCTAGTGACTTTTCTTTTCTTTTTTCCCCAACTTCAAGAGGGTCACTTTAAGTGGGCTCATTATGAAGACGCGGACAACATCTAGAGGGCCGTGACGACAAAGCTACATCTTGGAGGAATCCTTCCAGGACTACTGTGCATGAAGACATGGCAGAGAAACTAGGGAAGTGCGTTACAAGTCCACGGTTAGTACACAAAAGGGGAAACCTTGGCTTTTGTGACAGTCCTGGGACTTGTCTGACACACCTTGCATAATAATCCATATAAGGCAGGGGTGTCCAAAGTGCGGCCCGGGGGCCATTTGCAGCCCGCAGCTAATTGTTTACCGGCCCGCCACACATTCTGGAAATGCTATTGCAAAAATAAAAAATAAACATTACAAAACGTGGAATGAGGTGAAATCTAACTAGAAAAAGTTGCAATGTTGACACAAAGCTGCCATGCAGGATGCTTTTTTTCTTTTGTCTATCGTTATTTTTCTTTTTTTGCCATTGCTAAAAAATTTTTTTAAAACATCAATGTTATAATGAATTATTGACCTATTCAAGGCTCCAATTATTTCTAATATTTCACTTTAAAATGTTTTATGTGGAAAATATTGCATACATTGTGTGGTTGCCATACAAAAACAGCAACGTTTTCTTCGACAAAATAATAGTTAAAACGTAAAATTGACAGATATAATGTATCTGAAGTTGATCTCGTAATTTAAGTGTTGAAAGTAAAAAAAAACCTGATACAAATGTATCACTTTGAGTGGGGCACCTTTTGTATCCTAAATATATTTAATGGGATTTTATTTATCTTTTCACTGTGATTACTCAAAAATAACAATGAAATAATATCAATGGTGTCTTGCATTATTGATGTTTTTAAGGCTCTAATTACGTCACATCAAACATTGCTTTCTGAATGTTTTGGGCAGTGGGGGAAATACTGCATATTTCAGTTTTATTATAAAAAACAAAGTTGTCTTGACAGAAAAGGCATAAAACCTTTTTGGGTTTTTTAATTTTACATCAACCTGAAGTTGATATACTGTAGAGATTTACTTTAAGCGTTAAATTAAAAAAATAATAATAATAATTTGACATGTTTTTAACATTTTAATGACTTAGACACTTTATGGTCCCCGGGAGCCCTAAAGGTAAAAAAAAACCTAAAATCCATACATTTTGTTATGATTTGAAAATGAAAACTATCAAAATGGCCCCCGCAGGCTTTAATTTTTCCGTATGCGGCCCTCAGTAGAAAAAGTTTGGACACCCCTGATATAAGAGATCACACACAGGCTTCTTTCTCTAATAATAATCCATATACTGTAAAAGATCACACACAGGCTTCTTTCTCTAATAATAATCCATATAAGAGATCACACACAGGCTTCTTTCTCTAATAATAATCCATATAAGAGATCACACACAGGCTTCTTTCTCTAATAATAATCCATATAAGAGATCACACACAGGCTTCTTTCTCTAATAATAATCCATATAAGAGATCACACACAGGCTTCTTTCTCTAATAATAATCCATATAAGAGATCACACACAGGCTTCTTTCTCTAATAATAATCCATATAAGAGATCACACACAGGCTTCTTTCTCTAATAATAATCCATATAAGAGATCACACACAGGCTTCTTTCTCTAATAATAATCCATATAAGAGATCACACACAGGCTTCTTTCTCTAATAATAATCCATATAAGAGATCACACACAGGCTTCTTTCTCTAATAATAATCCATATAAGAGATCACACACAGGCTTCTTTCTCTAATAATAATCCATATAAGAGATCACACACAGGCTTCTTTCTCTAATAATAATCCATATAAGAGATCACACACAGGCCTCTTTCTCTAATAATAATCCATATAAGAGATCACACACAGGCTTCTTTCTCTAATAATAATCCATATACTGTAAAAGATCACACACAGGCTTCTTTCTCTAATAATAATCCATATAAGAGATCACACACAGGCTTCTTTCTCTAATAATAATCCATATAAGAGATCACACACAGGCCGCTTTCTCTAATAATAATCCATATAAGAGATCACACACAGGCTTCTTTCTCTAATAATAATCCATATAAGAGATCACACACAGGCTTCTTTCTCTAATAATAATCCATATACTGTAAAAGATCACACACAGGCTTCTTTCTCTAATAATAATCCATATAAGAGATCACACACAGGCTTCTTTCTCTAATAATAATCCATATACTGTAAAAGATCACACACAGGCCTCTTTCTCTAATAATAATCCATATAAAAGATCACACACAGGCTTCTTTCTCTAATAATAATCCATATAAGAGATCACACACAGGCTTCTTTCTCTAATAATAATCCATATAAGAGATCACACACAGGCTTCTTTCTCTAATAATAATCCATATAAGAGATCACACACAGGCTTCTTTCTCTAATAATAATCCATATAAGAGATCACACACAGGCTTCTTTCTCTAATAATAATCCATATAAGAGATCACACACAGGCTTCTTTCTCTAATAATAATCCATATACTGTAAAAGATCACACACAGGCTTCTTTCTCTAATAATAATCCATATAAGAGATCACACACAGGCCTCTTTCTCTAATAATAATCCATATAAGAGATCACACACAGGCTTCTTTCTCTAATAATAATCCATATACTGTAAAAGATCACACACAGGCTTCTTTCTCTAATAATAATCCATATACTGTAAAAGATCACACACAGGCCTCTTTCTCTAATAATAATCCATATAAGAGATCACACACAGGCTTCTTTCTCTAATAATAATCCATATACTGTAAAAGATCACACACAGGCCTCTTTCTCTAATAATAATCCATATAAGAGATCACACACAGGCTTCTTTCTCTAATAATAATCCATATACTGTAAAAGATCACACACAGGCTTCTTTCTCTAATAATAATCCATATAAGAGATCACACACAGGCTTCTTTCTCTAATAATAATCCATATAAGAGATCACACACAGGCTTCTTTCTCTAATAATAATCCATATAAGAGATCACACACAGGCTTCTTTCTCTAATAATAATCCATATAAGAGATCACACACAGGCTTCTTTCTCTAATAATAATCCATATAAGAGATCACACACAGGCTTCTTTCTCTAATAATAATCCATATACTGTAAAAGATCACACACAGGCTTCTTTCTCTAATAATAATCCATATAAGAGATCACACACAGGCCTCTTTCTCTAATAATAATCCATATAAGAGATCACACACAGGCCTCTTTCTCTAATAATAATCCATATAAGAGATCACACACAGGCTTCTTTCTCTAATAATAATCCATATAAGAGATCACACACAGGCTTCTTTCTCTAATAATAATCCATATACTGTAAAAGATCACACACAGGCTTCTTTCTCTAATAATAATCCATATAAGAGATCACACACAGGCTTCTTTCTCTAATAATAATCCATATACTGTAAAAGATCACACACAGGCTTCTTTCTCTAATAATAATCCATATAAGAGATCACACACAGGCCTCTTTCTCTAATAATAATCCATATAAGAGATCACACACAGGCTTCTTTCTCTAATAATAATCCATATAAGAGATCACACACAGGCTTCTTTCTCTAATAATAATCCATATAAGAGATCACACACAGGCCTTTTTCTCTTGCTTTGCTCGTCTAAGACCTGACGTATTTCCAAGATGGCCTCTTGCTGAAATGCATTTCCAAGCGACCTACAAGCAAAACGCATATTGTATTTAGAAGCCTTTTTCTTGTGTTTTTGCAAAAAACTACCTGTGGGCGTCAGCTCGTGAGTACATCTCATCCGACACGTGGCACCAGGCGCTGTATATGGAGCTGAAAGCAAGAAAAGTCACACCTGCTTGAGTGTTTTTGTCAGTATCTATCACGTCTCCATGACACTTTTTCTGGAAAAGGTGGTGTTTAAACAAAAGCCCCTTACTTGTTGCTCATGCTTTTGGAAGCCCTCATTAGTTTTCCAGCCAATTTTTGTAGCCCCTTAGCATACGTGTGCTCCAGCTCAGCCCTAGCGCAATAAGATAGCAGCAAAAATGGTGAACTAATGTCACAAGTTCATATTTGCCTGTGGTCTACCTTTGCTGCAAAACAGTCATAAATTCCTTGCAGTAGCACTCCCCGTCTTTTGACACGCGTTTCACATTTTGATAGAGTTGGTTGTACTGAAAGACAGCATATAAAGGGTAAGACTAAACATACACAACACATTACATTGAAAATGAACACTTTTCAGCATATACTCACAGAGCAGGTGCTGATATAGTCTTTCATCCTAAACACTGTGGCCGTTTGTTGACTTTGGACCAAGAACTTTGACCACTCCTCCCAAAGTAACTCATGCAGAAATCACTTGAGTTGAAGTCGTTGAACTTTGCAAACTGAGAATTGCAAAGGTAATTTGGAAAATCACATCTGCCATTAAAAGCAAGTAAAAATAAGTTTTAAAAAAAAGAGAAAAACAAGCACAATAGACATTGTAGATCTATAGAAACATTGTTCCTTTTTGTTTACTTTTGACATTAAATAAATGAACAAAATATGTGCTGCTTGACTGTTGTTATAAAAAAATATATTTATACCAACAGAAACTCATAAAATGATATACATTGATAACATGTTATGTATATATTCATATTCAACAATTTGTTATAACAAATACATTTTGCCAAAGTAAATGATACAATATGCGTTATGGCTACATATTTCAATATATATAAAACAATGTAAATGTCAGTCTCATAATCTTGCATGTTTATTGTATTTTTTATTATTTCTTTTAAAGCGTTCTTATTTTTCGTTCCACTTCCTGTTTACCTCCACTGTCTCACCTGTCCCTGATTGGCAATCAATACGCGCCTGTCCCAGATCATTTGCTTTGTGCATCTTAGGCCTATTTACTCTTTGTGCACTTCGTATTACCTTCGTTTTACCCTAACAAAAGAGGGCCATCTCTGCAACCTGGGATCCAGACATACACCAGAACGTTACAATTGATCCTGCCATAGAAATACATATTTGTTTTCCCTAACAATGCATAATAAACATCCCATCTTTGGTTCTGGAATATAAAAACCATTGACAAAATAGTGTTAGATCTAACGTGCTCATCAATTCCTTCACAAATATCAATTTGTATTTATAGGGGAGTTGCATTTGTTTAGCTCTAACCACCAGCATTTGCAGTTGACATTAAAACCAGTGTGGAATAATGCAAACCAGTTTAAGTTTACAAATACCTATAATTTTATGTCTGCCAGAAATTAAATATTTCTTGATGATGATCCTTTATGAAAAGAATTACAGACAATATTCTGTAATTGAATCAAAGCAGTGAAGGAGCTTTTTCTATGCTGCTCATTTGTGTTTTTGTCACTGATGAAAAGCAACCCACTCATATTTGCAATGACGGTTTTTGTTCATTTATTGAATAATTCAAACGACTCATAAGTGCCTTATACGAGACGCAGGCAGCAATGTGTCGCACGACTAAACAAAATGCATCAATAGGGAATACAGTATCTAGTCATACACATAATACTGTTGTTGACATCTCATATACAGCTGAAGTGGACAATGTTTGTCTTTTTTTCAAACGGCGAGTCAATGTCACAAATTGGAACTCACCGTTCATTAATTTGGCAAATCTTTGGGGGTGTAGCACTAAACGTAATCGTGAGGAAAATTAATAAATAACACAAAAGATACCGACATAAGACGCACACACCCCCAGAATGCCAGACGACTGTGTATCGATGTACAGTACAGGCTAAAAGTTAGGACACACCTTCTCCTTTCTATATTTTCATGACTATTTACATTGTAGATTGTCACATCAAAACTATGAATGAACACATGTGGAGTTATGTACTTAACAAAAAAAGGTGAAATAACTGAAAACATGTTTTATATTCTAGATTCTTCAAAATAGCCACCCTTTGCTCTGATTACTCTTTCACATTCTCTCCATGAGCTTCAAGCACACCTGTAAAGTGAAAATCATTTTAGGTGACTACCTCTTGAAGCTCATGGAGAGAATGCCAAGAGTGTGCAAAAGAGTAATTAGAGCAAAGGGTGGTTAGTTTGAAGAAACTACAATATAAAACATCCATGCATCCATCCAACTTTTTCCACTTATCCAAGGTCGGGTTGCGGGGGCAGCAGCCTAAGCAGGGAAGCCCAGACTTCCCTCTCCCCAGCCACTTGGTCCAGCTCCTCCCGAGGGATCCCGAGGCGTTCCCAGGCCAGCCGGGAGACGTAGTCTTCCCAACGTGTCCTGGGTCTTCCCCGTGGCCTCCTACCGGTCGGACGTGCCCTAAAAACGTCCCTAGGGAGGTGTTCGGGGGGCATCCTGACCAGATGCCCGAACCACCTCATCTGGCTCCTCTCCATGTGGAGGAGCAGCGGCTTTACTTTGAGCTCCTCCTAGATGACAGAGCTTCTCACCCTATCTCTAAGGGAGAGACCCAACATGTTTTCAGTTATTTCACCTTTTTTTGTTAAGTACATAACTCCACATGTGTTCATTCATAGTTCTGATGTGACAATCTACAATGTAAATAGTCATGAAAATAAAGAAAACACATTGAATGAGGAGAAGGTGTGTCCAAACTGTAGTTTGCTTAAAGCCGTAAAGAAGAATACATTTTCACTCTCTGACAAAAAAAAGTTTGCTTGATAGCTGATGAAATTATGCAGACGAGAGGATTGTCTTATGGAAACGAGTCAAACTGAAAACTGAAGCCATAAAGAAGTTGAGGATAAAATAAGTGGTGTTAATGTTGTCCCCACATGGCTGTGCCAGTACAGTCAGTGTTCATTAGGGTAAAAAGCTGCTGTCAGGTAGCCATTGGTCCCGTGAGCTTTGTTGGTCCCGTTGGTGGCGCTGCTGTGGGGTTTCTGTTTGGGTGGAGGGCTTTCATCCTCGTCCGAGCTGGACTCGATGTCACTGCGGTCATCTTTAGACACCTGCAAAGAAAAATAAATAACATGTTTAAGTCTGTCCTTAACACTTCCCCTCTTTAAGCCACCTTGGCCCATCTTGAGTCAGGTATATTTAATTTATGTTTTGTCCTGTCTACTGTACTCAGACAAATCATATAGTTGATGTAGATGATCTGTATCTGCTGTACACATTTACTTCACACGAGAGAAGTGTGGGATACTTCTCTTGTTTAGGGATGATGTTTGATAAGAAATTATCGAATTCGAGCCTATTATTGAATCCTTTTATCGAACCGATTCCTTATCGATTCTCTTATCGAGTCCAGATAGATTGTTGTATATGGAAAAAAACACACAATATTTGGTTTAACAAAAGATCACTTTTATTATATAAGAAAAAAATAAAATCTAATAAATAAATAAATATTGACTGTTACCCCCCTAAAAAAATAAAATAAAATAAATAAATATTGACTGTTGTTACCCAAAGTACATATATTAAGTGGGATTTTTCAGAAAAACAAATATATACAGTAAAACAAAAACAACCTGTCTCTGTGATCACTATAGGTGTATAAATAATAATATAGTGTTAAATAAAATCAGTCCCTTGGGCACAAAACTTAAAATAATACAGCTCTCCAAAAAGTGCACTTCTGCTGCTATTTGAC
The DNA here is from genome assembly GCF_033978785.1 of Entelurus aequoreus. Taxonomy (NCBI): domain Eukaryota; kingdom Metazoa; phylum Chordata; class Actinopteri; order Syngnathiformes; family Syngnathidae; genus Entelurus; species Entelurus aequoreus. Next base: position 38,889,061 of record NC_084744.1, on the reverse strand, counting down.
ATAACTGTTTGTTATGATGCTTTGACATTTTTGCACTTTATTTTTTTATTGAAAGAAAATTCTATGAAGAGAAAAGTTGTTTGCAAATGTGGTTACAGTGCTAAAAAATGAAAAGTTAAAGCTAAAAAAAAGAAATAAACTTTATTGAGTTAACATTATTTCTTTATAGGGGGAAAGATGTTATGAGCTAGGGAATATAACAACTACACTACCCAGCATGCAACGGGAGTGACGAGCATGTGCGGTAGCGCCGAAAAGTGTTGTTGCATGTCGTCACCCGGCAGCTAAGAATGAGGTTATGAGCACGCTGTGAAAGTAAACGTCAAGAACTCAGCAACACGCCTCGTCTGCATTATTTATAATTGGACAGACAACACATATACAGTGTGATTTTGTTTTGTTTACAAGGAAAGAAAAACAAAAGTTAAAAAAGGGAGATGTCATATATGTTGTATATATATGTATGTGCTGCGGTTGCTTTAAGAACGTGCGTTGCTAGCCTGGTTGCTATGTTTCCGGTTGGTCGTAAAAGGGTTCGTCATGTGTTTGTACTCTGCTCAAATCTCTCAGTAAAGTTATTCATTAGATTATACCTTTTGTTTTCAACTTTATTACACCTTGGAGCGCTTTTTCATGTCCATTGTTTTTCCTGCTTTCCCTATCTGCGCCTAATGACTGAGCTACGTGACGTCATTTCTTGTGATGTCTCACGGGGCATTTCTGGTCGGGACGGGATTCGTTCCCAGGGATTCGAATAAAGAACCAACTCTTTTTCTTTACTATAGTGGTCTCGATAACGAGTACTGGTTCTCAAAAAGGGATTCGAGTCTGAGGACTTGGTTCTTTTCTTATCGAACAACCGGGAAAACTTGTTTCGAGTATCATCCCTACTCTTGTTGCCTTATTTGTATTTGACTTTGCATTTATTTTAATGTTTGGCCCAGCAGGAGGGGATAGATAGAGAAAAAAAGGATCACAGAGGGGGAAATTGTGGGGACACGAGTGGGATAAGACAGAGAGACAACAACAACAACAACATCAACAAATAGGATATGTACAAATATGATAGTAAAAGTGATAGCAAAGAAGCAATTAGTGAATAAAATATTAAAACAGAAATGACATATTACACTACAAATGGATCAATACAAATACCAATAGAAATATCACTATTGATACTGAATAATAACATTAATGACTTCTATTATCAACAATACAATTGTTTCAAAAACAAAAATACATATACAGCATGTAATGATAACTTGAAATACAAAATAAAGCAGAGGGGAAGGGAAGAAAGAGAAGCGAACACTATTAACCTTGTAGATTGTTATAGTAAAATAGGTTAAGCTTTGACAGTGTGACATATTATACCCAGTTTCCCCTAGGGCACATGTGTCAAACTCAAGTATATATTACATGTATACTTACATGTAATACCACAATCATGAAGATGCATACTTACATGTAATACCACAATCATGAAGATGTATACTTACATGTAATACCACAATCATGAAGATGCATACTTACATGTAATACCACAATCATGAAGATGCATACTTACATGTAATACCACAATCATGAAGATGCATACTTACATGTAATACCACAATCATGAAGATGTATACTTACATGTAAAGGACTCCATTTCCCCACCTTGCAAGTGGCAGGTTAGTAGAAAAGGAAAAGTAAGAAATGGCTATTAAGTATTTATGGACCAAACTGTAAAATAATACATCCAGGACTGTATGTAGAATGTGATTTTACCTTTCCTTTGGAGATGGCGTGGTATGCGGTCTTCACTATGAGGTACGACCAGTACGAGTGAAGAAGCTGCAGTAAGATTAGAAGCAGGTTGAAGACCCACCAGGATGGGTAAGGTCCAACTATTTCCCAACTCTCGAACAGGGTGGTATTTAGAATCCTAACATAGGGAGGAAGATGAATTAGAAGAAACATATTTCCATTTTTTACCTTGTGGGGGTCTCGAACTTATCCCAGGTGCACTCAGGCTGAAGGCAGTGTACACCATGAACAAGTCACCAACTCACTGCAGGGCCAACATACACAACCCACAACTAGTGAAGTTGTCCCTTTGGTAATGGTAAATAAAAAGAGAATACAATGATTTGCAAATCCTTTTCAACTTGTATTCAATTGAATAGACTGCAAAGACAAGTTAATTAACGTTTGAACTGGAAAACTTTTATTTTTTTGCAAATATTAGCTCATTTGGAATTTGATGCCTGCAACATGTTTCAGAAAAGTTGGCACAAGTGGCAAAAAAGAGTGAGAAAGTTGAGGAATTTATTTATTTATTTTATTTGGAACATCCCACAGGTGAACAGGCTAATTGGGAACAGGTGGGTGCCATGATTGGGTATAAAAGCAGTTTCTATGAAATGCTCACTCATTCACAAACAAGGATGGGGCGAGGGTCACCACTTTGTCAACAAAACATCTCTCAAACAGCTATTGCAAGGAATTGAGGGATTTCACCATCTACGCTCCGTAATATCATCAAAAGGTTCAGAGAATTTGGAGAAATCACTGCACGTAACATTGAGTGCCCATGACCTTGGATCACTCAGGCGGTACTGCATCAAAAAGTGACATCAGTGTGTAAAAGATATCACCACATGGGCTAAGGAACACTTCAGAAAACCACTGTAAGTAACTACAGTTGGTCGCTACATCTGTAAGTGCAAGTTAAAACTCTACTATGCAAAGCCACAGCCATTTATCAACAACACCCAGAAACGCCGCCATCTAAGATGGACTGATGCAGAGATGATTTGCAAATCACTGTATTCTGTTTTTATTTATGATGTATACTACGTGCCAACTTCACTGGTTTTGGGTTTTGCAGATAGACAAACCACCATTCATGCTAGGGCCAATTTAATCCCAACAGCATGTCTTTGGAGGTGGGAGGACGCCGGAGTACATGAAGAGAACCCACTCATTGCGCCCCGAAAATTAATAATTAATCAATTTGTGATTGGTGCGGCGTAAATCGCTGGAATTTGCGGCTACTGCAGCATGTTGAGTCAGACACCAAATCAAACTTAGTCCCTTGGGAAATGCAATAGAAATGTTTGCTTGTGATGATGGTGCACACACACACACACACACACACACACACACACACACACACACACACACACACACACACACACACACACACACACACACACACACACACACACACACACACACACACACACACACACACACACACACACACACACACACACACACACACACACACACACACACACACACACACACACACACACCCTGTGAACATCTCCTAAATCCTACCTGCGACTGACTGACATGCCACAAGCAAATTGGATGTAAATGTCAGACTCAAACTAGCTCACAAGTCATGTCAGACAACACATTTGAGTAGAAGAATCCTTTTGGTGTTTTCAGTGGACACTGCTTGTCTTTTCTTAAAGCGAGAATAATTGTCTTTTCATTTATAGAGTTCCTTTCTAAGAAACTAAAACTGCCGTATCCAAGGTAACTACTGCTTAGCAACAACATTCACAGAGAGGTGTTGAGAAGAAGTAACATCTTCAGGGTTGTCAAATACATGCGTACATGTTTCAGTGTAAATACAAATACTGAGGCCACTTTCAAATGTGAAGAGGAGGGGGACACTCACCACACTGGGTAAATGTGAAGAGGAGGGGGACATTCACCACACTGGGTAAATGTGAAGAGGAGGGGGGACACTCACCACACTGGGTAAATGTGAAGAGGAGGGGGTACACTCACCACACTGGGTAAATGTGAAGAGGAGGGGGTACACTCACCACACTAGGTAAATGTGAAGAGGAGGGGGTACACTCACCACACTGGGTAAATGTGAAGAGGAGGGGGGACACTCACCACACTGGGTAAATGTGAAGAGGAGGGGGTACACTCACCACACTGGGTAAATGTGAAGAGGAGGGGGTACACTCACCAAACTGGGTAAATGTGAAGAGGAAGGGGTACACTCACCACACTGGGTAAATGTGAAGAGGAGGGGGGACACTCACCACACTGGGTAAATGTGAAGAGGAGGGGGGACACTCACCACACTGGGTAAATATGAAGAGGAGGGGGGACACTCACCACACTGGGTGAATGTGAAGAGGAGGGGGAACACTCACCACACTGGGTAAATGTGAAGAGGAGGGGGTACACTCACCACACTGGGTAAATGTGAAGAGGAGGGGGACACTCACCACACTGGGTAAATGTGAAGAGGAGGGGGACACTTATCACACTGGGTAAATGTGAAGAGGAAGGGGTACACTCACTACATTGGGTAAATGTGTAGAGGAGGGGGGACACCCACCACACTGGGTAAATGTGAAGAGGAGGGGGACACTCACCACACTGGGTAAATGTGAAGAGGAGGGGGTACACTCACCACACTGGGTAAATGTGAAGAGGAGGAGGTACACTCACCACACTGGGTAACTGTGAAGAGGAGGGGGTACACTCACCACACTGGGTAAATATGAAGAGGAGGGGGTACACTCACCACACTGGGTAAATGTGAAGAGGAAGGGGACACTCACCACACTGGTTAAATGTGAAGAGGAGGGGGTACACTCACCACACTGGGTAAATGTGAAGAGGAGGGGGTACACTCACAACACTGGGTAAATGTGAAGAGGAGGGGGACACTCACCACACTGGGTAAATGTGAAGAGGAGGGGGACACTCATCACACTGGGTAAATGTGAAGAGGAGGGGGTACACTCACTACACTGGGTAAATGTGAAGAGGAGGAGGACACTCACCACACTGGGTAAATGTGAAGAGGAGGGGGTACACTCACCACACTGGGTAAATATGAAGAGGAGGGGGAACACTCACCACACTGGGTAAATGTGAAGAGGAGGGGGTACACTCACCACACTGGGTAAATATGAAGAGTAGGGGGTACATTCACCACACTGGGTAAATGTGAAGAGGAGGGGGACACTCACCACACTGGGTAAATTTGGAGAGGAGGGGGTACACTCACCACACTGGGTAAATGTGAAGAGGAGGGGGGACACTCACCACACTGGGTAAATGTGAAGAGGAGGTACACTCCCCACACTGGGTAAATGTGAAGAGGAGGGGGTACACTCACCACACTGGGTAAATGTGAAGAGGAGGAGGTACACTCACCACACTGGGTAAATGTGAAGAGGAGGGGGTACACTCACCACACTGGGTAAATGTGAAGAGGAGGTACACTCACCACACTGGGTAAATGTGAAGAGGAGGGGGTACACTCACCACACTGGGTAAATGTGAAGAGGAGGATGTACACTCACCACACTGGGTAAACTGCCAGCCTGGAACTGATGAAGAGAATTGCAAACATGGCAAAGAGGAGGTTGCACAATATCTGACATTTGGCATAGTTGGCCATCTTGGCTGCCTGTGAAAAAAACACAATGACTTTGATGAAACAAACCACGTCTAACAACATCCATCCATCCATTGTCTACCGCTTGTCCCCTCTCGGGATGGCGGGGGTGCTGGAGCCTATCCCAGATCAAATATAACAGAAAATCAAACATGTCTGTGTACACGACAAAATTGTAAATCAAAATAAAGTTCCAACTGCACCCGACCACTTCACTACTTCTTACTTAAATCATTTATAATATACTGTGTACTGTATTTGTGGGAAACCCCATCTAATTTTAAAATACAGTTAATATTTAATAATACTACAATTCATAGAAAACATTTGTCATAGTATGAAATAAAACATAACTAATATTACAGTAATCCCTCGTTTATTGCTGTTACTTCTTAATTTCCGTGAAGTAGGAATCATTCATTATAAAACTGCCAATGTATTTCTTGTAAAGTGTATAAAAAAAGAGTATGGGAGCTGGACAAACTTTCATGTGGTATTGGACAGAAAGGAGGACTTTTTTTCTCCTCCATTTGAAAAGGTGGAGGTTATCATCACTACTGTGTGATTCCAATCAATGGAAGTCATCACAATCATACCAACTTATATTCTTGTCTTCATGAAAGAAAGGAATGTTAAACATGCTTGTATTATCATTAAACACCTTTAACTTGTTAACCTTGCTTTCATAAATATAAATGATATACGGCAGGGGTCACCAACCTTTTTGAAACCAAGGGCTACTTCTTGGGTACTGATTAATGCGAAGGGCTACCAGTTAGATACACACTTAAATAAATTGCCAGAAGTAGCCAATTTGCTCAATTTACCTTTAACTCTGTTATTATTAATAATTAATGATATTTATCTTTGTGGAAACACTGATCATCTTAATGATTTCTCACAATAAATATATATAGAAACAGATAAATATCAATATGCAACACTTTATTTTTATATTTTCTCTAAGTGCACATTTTTCATATTGAACATTTTCAAATGATCACTTCTAAGACAGTCTTGTGAAATCACAATATCCCATTTTAACTAGCTAGCCACTAACATTTTTTAACAAATCATGAATTACTTTGCACCATTTTTGTACAAATAATAACTCATGTAAAATACAAAAGTAAACTCTCAAATTTTTAAATCATGTCACACTTTGAACTGGACACCAAATCTGTTATCTGTTTCTTTGTCAGTTAGTGGGAAGCATGGCATTGCATGCTGTTAACTAGTGTGTTGTACTCTGGTGTGTAACTTGACACTGCAACTCTGAGTGAGTCTTGCAGATGTGCATCAGTGAGGCGTGTTCTGTGTTTGTTCTTGATGAAGTTCATGTCAGAAAAGGCTGATTCACAAAGATAAGAATTTTCCTCATTGTTTGCGGAACCTTCTTAATCTTTTGGACATATTTTCACAGCAATCTGGCCTTAAGCTTAATTATGATAAATGTAAAATGTTAAGGATCGGAAATCTAAAGGGAACGTCCTTTCGAATGGAATGAAAAGTGCCTGTTTTGTGGACAGATGGACCAGTTAACATACTTAGTGTTGTTGTCCCAGAAAATCTGGAAGATCTAGGCTCAGTAAATTATGATAATCGATTAAGAAAGCTGGACAAAATTATGCAAATATGGAAAGGGAAATCCCTAACCTTGTATGGTAAAATGTCTATTGCCAACTCGTTAATTATTCCTCAATTTATGTATTTGTTTTTGTTACTACCAGCTCCATCACAAAACTTTTTTAAGATTTATGAGCGGAGGGTCTTCGATTTTGTCTGGAACGGCAAACCAGAAAAGATTAAAAGAAAGGTTTTGTACAAAGAGTATGAATATGGGGGCTTGAAACTTCTCAACCTTGAAGCTATGTGTCTGTCTTTAAAAGCATCAATTGTTCCAAAGATGTATTTAAACATTGAGTGGTACACAAATGTCCTGTTGGACAAAAAACATGTACTGTATCAAAAGAAATTGTATCCTTTTTTACAAGTGATCCCCTCCCAGAGAGTCTGATGGGAAACATAAAGGAAACAATCCTCGTAGTGGTGTTTTCAATTTTATGTGCCAGAAAAAAGAGACGATATTTTGCAGCAGTTAATATGGATGAACTCTAATATTGTAATAGATGGAAAGCCTTTCTTTTGGAAAAATATGTTTGAAAGAGGAATAATTTTTGTCAATGATATTATCAATGAGAATGGTAAAATTATGAAGTATGATGAATTTAGAGCTATGTATGGTGATGCTTGCTCAAGCTTTTCATTTTATCAACTAACTGGAGTAATTGGGAAAAGATGGAAACAAATAATTAATTATGGAACTACTAAATTATTAGTTTGTAAACCTCTAATAAGAAATTCTAGTTGGCAAAAAGGAACTAAAATAAATAGAAAAATATATAATTTTTATTTAATAAAGAAATCTTTGAAGGCTGTCTCATACAACACAAATGGAAAATGGGAGGACTTTTTTGACTGCCCGTTGCCATGGGATGCCATATTCAAACTAATCTATAAAACCACTATCGATGTGCAAAATCGTTATTTTCAAATTAAAATTATTTATAACTTCTTACCCACAGGGAAAATGTTAAAATTATGGAATATGAGAGAGTCAGATGATTGCCGATTTTGTTGTCAGGAGCCTGAATCCACCCTGTATTTGTTTTGGTATTGTCATATTGTGTCTTTGTTTTGGGTGGAAGTTGAAAAAATGTGTTTAAGGATTGGTTTGTTTATGAAGCTTAATGTGGTTTCTGTTATTTTAGGAGAGTTCATTGACAATCATGATTTAGTCAATTTAATTATAGTACTCGGTAAAATGTTTATTTTTAAGGCCAAAAACAGATATTCACTTAGTATTACTTTCTTTAAAACATTTATTCAGTATTTTCTAACTTTAGAAAGTTACATGGTTGAAAACGATAATGATGCCAAAAAACATTAAAAAAAAGATGAGAAGTCCTCAAAGGCTTATTTTGAAAGTATAATTATGTTTATAGATTATATGATATCTGTTGTTGTGTTCCCTCATTTGAGTGACCTGGACATAATCTGGACTGTACATAAATACTTATTTTGAAAATGTAATTTTGTTTATAAATTATATGCAATCTGTTGTGTTCCCTAATTTTTTTCTGTGTACATGAATGAAGGTGTGTGTTGCTGAGTCCGACTTGGACATTATCTGGACTGGGCCTGGTTTAAAAAACCCTTTAAACAAATCTAATTTCATTGACAACCTGGTCTGTTGAAGATAAGGCCCTTTTTAAAAAAATTAAATAAAATAAGATAAATAAATAAAAAACATTTTCTTGGATAAAAAAGAAAGTAAAACAATATAAAAATAATTACATAAAAAATAGTAATTAATGAAAATTTTAGTGGACCAGCAGCCTATACAATCATGTGTGCTTCAGGGACTGTGTCCCTTGCAGATGTGTTGTCTATGTTGTTGGAACCAGAATATTGGTAGCAGAAAGAAATAACCCCTTTTGTGTGAGTGGGTGTGGATGAGTGTGCATGGGGGAGGTTGTTTGGGTTGATGCACTGATTGAAAGTGTATCTTGTGTTTTTTCTATGTAGATTTAATTTTAAAAAAAAAAAAAAAAAAAAAAAAAAAATTATTTTTTTTATTTATTTTTTATTTATTTTTTTTTTTTTTTAGAACAGGCCCGCGGGCGACTCATCTGGTCCTTACGGGCGACCTGGTGCCCGCGGGCACCGCGTTGGTGACCCCTGATATACGGTATATGAATGATCCCCTCCACTTGGTCCATTGAAAAGTAGCTGGCCTGCAGAAAAAGTGTGCTTTATAGCCTCAATGTCTATTAAAGGGAAAAAAGTTTAAATAAACAATTTTTCTGCTTGCCATAACCTTAATTCTTTTTTTCCTGATAAATGCACATCACTAACTTTGAAATTGCCTTTTTAAAATGTGTGCATTAATAGAAAAAAAGTCCCTTTTTTTGTACAAACCCCGTTTCCATATGAGTTGGGAAAATGAGTTAGATGTAAATATAAACGGAATACAATGATTTGCAAATCTTTTTCAACCCATATTCAATTGAATGCACTACAAAGACAAGATATTTGATGTTCAAACTCATAAACTTTTTTTTTTTTTTTTTGCAAATAATAATTAACTTAGAGTTTCATGGCTGCAACACGTGCCAAAGTAGTTGGGAAAGGGCATGTTCACCACTGTGTTACATGGCCTTTCCTTTTAACAACACTCAGTAAACGTTTGGGAACTGAGGAGACACATTTTTGAAGCTTCTCAGGTGGAATTCTTTCCCATTCTTGCTTGATGTACAGCTTAAGTTGTTCAACAGTCCGCGGGTCTCCGTTGTGGTATTTTAGGCTTCATTATGCGCCACACATTTTCAATGGGAGGCAGGTCTGGACTACAGGCAGGCCAGTCTAGTACCCGCACTCTTTTACTATGAAGCCACGTTGATGTAACACGTGGCTTGGCATTGTCTTGCTGAAATAAGCAGGGGCGTCCATGGTAACGTTGCTTGGATGACAACATATGTTGCTCCAAAACCTGTATGTACCTTTCAGCATTAATGGCGCCTTCACAGATGTGTAAGTTACCCATGTCTTGGGCACTAATACACCCCCATACCATCACAGATGCTGGCTTTTCAACTTTGCGCCTATAACAATCCGGATGGTTCTTTTCCTCTTTGGTCCGGAGGACACAACGTCCACAGTTTCCAAAAACAATTCGAAATGTGGACTCGTCAGACCACAGAACACTTTTCCACTTTGTATCAGTCCATCTTAGATAAGCTCAGGTCCAGCAAAGCCGACGGCGTTTCTGGGTGTTGTTGATAAACGGTTTTCGCCTTGCATAGGAGAGTTTTAACTTGCACTTACAGATGTAGCGACCAACTGTAGTTACTGACAGTGGTTTTCTGAAGTGTTCCTGAGCCCATGTGGTGATATCCTTTACACACTGATGTCGCTTGTTGATGCAGTACAGCCTGAGGGATCGAAGGTCACGGGCTTAGCTGCTTACATGCAGTGATTTCTCCAGATTCTCTGAACCCTTTGATGATATTACGGACCGTAGATGGTGAAATCCCTAAATTCCTTGCAATAGCTGGTTGAGAAAGGTTTTTCTTAAACTGTTCAACAATTTGCTCACGCATTTGTTTACAAAGTGGTGACCCTCGCCCCATCCTTGTTTGTGAATGACTGAGCATTTCATGGAATCTACTTTTATACCCAATCATGGCACCCACCTGTTCCCAATTTGCCTGTTCACCTGTGGGATGTTCCAAATAAGTGTTTGATGAGCATTCCTCAACTTTATCAGTATTTATTGCCACCTTTCCCAACTTCTTTGTCACGTGTTGCTGGCATCAAATTCTAAAGTTAATGATTATTTGCAACAAAAAAAAAAGTTTATCAGTTTCAACATCAAATATGTTGTCTTTGTAGCATATTCAACTGAATATGGGTTGAAAATGATTTGCAAATCACTGTATTCCGCTTATATTTACATCTAACACAATTTCCCAACTCATATGGAAACGGGGTTTGTATGAGCAAGACGAATACAATGTCATATACTGAGTTGTCATGACAGGCTTCACATACGTCCTAAATATAAGTATTGGAAACACCTCTATCAGGATATCCGCTGCGTCGTGCAGACACATGACCAGAGTTCCAACTCTTGCCATGTTGTTGACGTAGGAGAAGGTGATGAGGGAGATGGTTGCCACGTGGTGCAGGAACATGATGAAGAAGTCCTGCAGATACACATTCCAAACAATCACATCATCACAACGCCACAACAGTGCCTATGAAACCCACAAAACACTTGTCATTTAAAGACCCTCAAATCACGTGTATTATTATGTTGAAATGAAAAGGTGAGTCACTCTTGGAGGAAAGATGTGAGGAGAATGAGATTGAAGACAGAATGAAAGCAAGGAGAGCGAGTGTGCGGGGAGAACATACTGGAATTGGCAGGGTATGCAGAGGACCTCCTCAGTGTAGTGCTGTGCATGAAAAAACTGAAAGGAGAAAGAAAAACAGACAGCATGCCGAGAGTCAACACACAGATGACAGAGTGAGAGCGCTGTGGCATCAGGGGTGTAGTGGTCGGGGTAGGGGGATGGACGAGAGACGGGAATAAAATAATGACTGAAAGACATGCATTAACATGTTTAGGAACAAAACAAAACAAGGCTAATAAAGGGTTAACCATGTTCAATGCCAACGTATTAACTGACATTTGGGTTGACGTTAGTCCAATGAAAATATTTTCTCATTTTGTGGAGTAAAACAACACATTTGGAGATACGTGCTGTGCATTGGACAAATGATACAGCTGCTCATCAATTGATACAGCTGCTCATCAAGAGTGACAGGTAGAAGAATAAGTCAACTCTTGATTATTTACTTAGACTAGTGATTTTCAACCTTTTTTAAGCCAAGGCACATTTT